>NW_024396991.1:0-291364 GCF_905163445.1 Pararge aegeria | reverse complement strand
AGAAGTGAGATAGTGAAGAAGAAGTTTCAGTCTGCTTGTGAAGCAGCTGGCGTGCCATCAAATCTAAATGCCATTCTTGACTGTCCAACGAGATGGAATTCCACACATGATATGATTGGATTTGGTTTAAAAGTGAGAGCGGGCATTGACATATTGTGCAGTTCTGTCACCGAATTGAATGATTTTCAAATCACAGCTAATGAATGGCAGGTACTCGAAAAATTACATAAATTTCTAATAAACTTTAAACTTTTAAGTACAAAACTTGGTGGAGACAAATATGTTACGTTACCGCTAGTCATTGTATCATTTCATCTCTTGCTAGATAAAATTGAATCCATGGTAAAACAGTTAGATGAGAAACCTAATCGATCTGAAGTGGATGAAAGGCTCATTCTAGCTTTCCAAGCAGCTCGAGACAAAATGCTTAAACATTACAAGAAGAGCAACTGGATTTATTGTACTTCTTTAATTTTAGACCCAAGGCATAAGGCAGACTTTTGACCTGACAATGTGGGGGAAGCAACTTAAAACAGAAAGTCTGCGCAAGTTCAATGAACTTTATGAAGAATATAAAAGTCTACACTCACTGAACAAATCTCTGGAATTACCAGAAAAAGACAATAAAGTATGTGATGAAGATGAAGACGTAATAGACTTTGATAAACTCTATGAATGTCCCTCGACGTCATCTGGATCTTGTCTTCAAGGCTTAGTGATAGACGAGTTGGAGGAGTACCTGAGAAAACCAAGAACTGCCAGCTCGGAAGACATTTTAGATTGGTGGAGGACGCATGAGACAGAGTATCCGATTTTATCGAAAATGGCCCGTGATTTTCTCTCAATACCTGCAACTTCAGTACCTGCTGAGAGGTTATTTTCTAAAGCATCATTAGTAATTAGAAAACATAGAAATAGGTTAAGTGATGAGTCAGCCAGATGGTTACTTTGTATTAATTCTTGGTCAAAAGAATTGATATAAAGTATCATAACCTAATGATAAAGCTGTTGATTTGTGTTGTATTTTATTTTTTATTCAAATAAATGATAAATCGTAAAACTCTTTTATTAAATTTCTTATAAGTTGAGGGTTCAATCTCTTTCTAGACAGATAAGTATTGTTCTTTAAAATACAGTACAGTCAAGTTATTGTAATTAATTTGTTTTTTTACATGTTTTAGCAAATGTAAGCTTATAAATCATAAATGTTTATTAAGAAACAGTTACTTCCATGGAAAACGACATATAGGTCAGTTGATTTTTCGAATTTCTTATCAAATCTTCAGTTATTTATTAATCTGCTTGATCTTTACTATGGCTATGTTAATTCAAGCTCACAATGTTCCAATTCTAATACGTTTTTCTAAGATTTAAAGTAAACTTTAATAAATAGTAATAGACTAATAGGTAATTGCAAGACTTGCAAGACTCTTGCTGCAAGACCAAGACCAAGACCAAGACTGGGAGCGCAAGACCAAAACCAAGACCAAGACCAGGTGTATTGGCGCAAGACCAAGACCAAGACTGGCTAAGTCTCGTCTTGTTCTTGCATTTGGGCAACACTAGTTGGGAGAGGCATTTTGTCTAACAGTGGACTGTTACAGGTTATTGATGGCATATATTATAACGGCTACCTTCTTTTAATCTTATTCATATTTTAAACAAAATTAATAGTTTTAAAATAATAAAGTTGGTAAAAACAGTGTAGTTTAAACATTTAATATTAGGAACCGATTAGATTACAAATTTGATAATGAACAAAATCCAAACTATCTATTAACCGATGTAATGGACATCGGTTAATGGATATTTTATTTTTGTGAGCGTTGATTGGGTTGAATGACCGCTCATGTTCAATCTCACATTTAAGAGTGCGGCGGGCAGCTGGGTATTGCGGGTGGATGTGCGTTCTCACTAAGCTTCTTCGACCCAATGAGTGAAATCTAGTCACTGGTCAACAGTAGCGTGCACTTCATACATGCACAAAAGCACTGCCTACCCTAAAATTTATACTGCTCAAGTTCGATCTCACACTACACGGGCTCAGATAAACTTAGTAAGAACGCAGATCCACGCACCCTTCCAGCTCCCCGCTGCTGTTAAGAGTCATATCGAACATTAGTGGTCAATCAACTCAATCAAGGCACACAAGGCAAATTCTTGCTATCCGGGAAAGGGTGTTTGGGAATTAAATATATTGAACATTTAATTCCCAAACACTGGTATGAAATTCACCGGTTTAAAGGCCCAGATATTTTTATAATTATTAGAAGTCAAGACCAGTGTTTTAATGGTAGAAATGTGTGAAACTTTTTGTTGTTTTGTGGATTCTTGAAACCGAAGTCTGTCTAAGCACTGCTCGGGTTGATACTCGCGGGGAAGATGAGTTCACCACTGTTGGTTTGAAAACCTTATTAACCAAAAGCATTTAAAAGTTCTACTGCACTGCAGCGTTGCGTTTTACTACATAGAGCCACGTCATATCATGCCAAGTCAGCCAAGTCATGCAGTGCAGTTCTCTCAGTGCGGCCTTATCTTCAAAGTAACTTTCGCAAACGATATGCAGATATCTCGGACATAAATAAGTAATAGCACAAAGTCTGCAAAAGGTACAGGCATTCTTTGTGAGAGCACAGGGCGCTCTTGTAACATGACTCCAAAGGTACTTTTGGACCTAACATCGCACCAGTTTTAATAATTAATCTAAACACATTCAAAGTTTCGATGTCGACTTGATCCGTCTCATAGAAAATGAAAAAGTTTACGAGACAAGTCCAGTTAAAAGATAAATTTCTGCATTTTGGAATTTGGAAGCTGCTGATCAAATTAAATACCTTATCGACTATTTTTTTTTCTGCTACATGAAACGACCGAAATGAATACATAGCACTGAATTGATAGCCCCACCGCACCGCGCCTCTTACACTCAGTATAGGATGATTCTTATACACCAAACTATTACCTACTTTTAAATTTTTTTTTAGTATGGTATGCTACCATCCTCCCTAACAGGTTAGCCCGCTACCATCTTAGACTGCATCATTACTTATCACCAGGTGAGATTGCAGTCAAGGGCTAACTTGTAGAGGAATAAAAAAAATCCCTATGGGGTAGGAGTGTTTTGGCCCATTCCTGTGGGATATGAAAAATCTAAAAAGAATTATAATGAGGATTATTTTCCCAGATATCTAACCGACGTATTTTTATTTCTGAACTTCAACGGCACGTGCTGCATTTTCGAAATAATGATTGCGCAAACACTCAAACAAGTGAGTTTATTTGTTTGTTTTTATATTGTCCCGCAAACTAGGTATCCCCCGCGTCTTTCCGCGAACAAACTCTGAAGAAAAATGCTCGGCTATAACCTGATATCACTTGCTACTGACGGCCGACTGGCGCAGTGGGCAGCGACCCTGCTTTCTGAGTCCAAGGCCGTGGGCTCGATTCCCACAACTGGAAAATGTTTGTGTGATGAGCATGAGTGTTCTTAAGTGTCTGGGTGTTTATATGTATTTTCTAAGTATTTATGTATATATAATTTATAAAAATATTCATCAGTCATCTTAGTACCCATAACACAAGCTACGCTTATTTTGGGGTTAGGTGGCGATGTGTGTATTGTCGTAGTATATTATTATAACGGTGAAGGAAAAAGATCGTAAGGAAACCTGCATGCCTGTGAGTTTTCCATAACGTACTCAAAGCAACCAATCTTCCAAACCGCACTTGGCCAGCTTGGTGTATCACAGCTTAAAATCTTACTATTCTTACAATCATCCGTACTAACATTAAAAATGCGAAAGTGTTTGTTTGTGCTAAGTAGATTTTTTTTTCATAGAGTTAGTTAATAGGTCAGAGAGTAATAAAGGCTACTTTTAATTTCGGAAAAACCAACGGGATTTCTAAAACCTTAATAAAAGCGGACGAAGAAGGCTGGCAACAGCAAGTTTGTTAATTATGCTGAACATGTGTATGGAACTGTGCATCTTTGCAGTTTTGTATATCAATGCGCCACATGTTTTATTTAAACTTTGAAAATCAGTAGGAAAACTGTAAGACTAGCAGGTAAGTAAGAAATACGGCACTTATGGGAATAGAACGGCGGCGTACTGAAGTTTGTAATGCAAATTTCTTGACCCACCGAAGTTACTTTTTACATTTATCGTTTACTAGCTATTGCCCGCGACTTCGTATGCGTTTGATTTTGTTTTATGATATGGCATTAAATTTAGCTGTAGAAGTGTGTCTAAAAAAAATTAAAGTATTCAGTATCGCTAAGCCTTAAATGAGGGGTTAGTTGCTTTCCGCTGAGGAGTTCTGTCCTCCGTCTCCAACCACATTCATCGGATCTACACAAAGTTTGGCCAAAATTAAACACATATTATAACCTCTATAGTATAGTTATAATTTGTCGGAGTTATGGTGTAATGTCGGGATAAAAAGTATCCTATATTACTTCTAACACTTCCAAGAATATGTGTACAAAGTTTCATGAGAATCGGTTAAGTAGTTTTTGCGTGAAAGCGTAACAAACAAACTTACATTGACATTTATAATATTAGTAGGGATACTTGTTTGGAACCCCCGAAGCAAAAACGACGGGGTGTTATGAGTTTGACGTGTCTGTGCGTCTGTGGCACCGTAGCTCCCAAACGGCTGAACCGATTTTGATTTCGTCTCCTTTCTTTGAAAGGTGAAACAATCGAGAGTGCTCTCAGCTATGTTTGAACAAAATCGGTCCAAGATGTTCTCCGCCTCAAAATGGCGGATTATACTACAACTTCTTCAATATCTATCAAATAAAAGCTTGACCTAAGATACTAAGTTAATATTTTCGTTATTCAGTGACGGTGGTTTTTTTTTTTTATTGTATACTAGCTTCTGCCCGCGACTTCGTCTGCATGGACTTCAGAATTGTTTCTATCGACTCTATAATGGAGAGTGTTCCGAAGAGTTGTTTGCGTTGATACCTCCTTCCCTGTTCTCTGACCGCACCTCACGCCGTAGAAATAAATTTCACCCTCATCATCTGGATGCCTGGTATTCTTCTACTGTTCGAAATACCAGATCATTTCTACCGCGCACTTGCAAATTATGGAACAATCTCCCATGTGTTTCCTCAAAAATACAATCTAGGGTTATTCAAGGGGCGGATAAACACACTCCTTAAAAGCCGGCAACGCATCGGTGGCTCCTCTGGTGCTGCAGATGTTTATGGGCGGCGAGTGAATCACTTACCATCAGGTGAGCCACTTGCTCGTTTGCCCGCTATTAATATAAAAAAAAAAAAGTAAACGGTTTATGAAAAAAAAAAAAATGTGGATTTGCAACATCTGGTGTAACGGTGCGGGACAGTCAGAGAAATATGATTGAGAAGGTCGCCTGTTTCGAAAAGATGATATTGATTCTGAAACTGGTTTTTTATTTGGGCTGGTGTAATTTTACAATATTACCGGCCCACTACTGGGGTCGTGCGCCTCTTAAAATAAGGGGTTTAGGCATGGTGGACACCACACTGGCCAAGTGTGGATTCATTAGTTATTTAATACTCAGAATAGTATACAGAGATCGTACGGGTGCGCTGCGTAAAAGTTTCGATAAAATCATGTACCACGAAGTTATACCCATTTAAAAGTACTAAAAATCTGCGACAGCATTATATTTATTATTATACGCACGCTAGATACGAAATAAAAATACACGCGAACGCTTAGGCTGCGTTTAAGAATTAAAACGAAGGCATAGTTTTTTTGGTGTCAAGGCATAACTCCATTTTAAATCTTTGCACGTAGGTAAAACATTCATTCCTATAGAGAGTTTTCAAGCGTTGATGATAATAATTCCTTTATCTTCAATTGTTATTGTCTTTCTAAGCCGTGAAACTGTGTTTAAACCTTATCTCGGTGTAAATAACCGGTTTTATTTAGATTATATTTAACAAAGTAGTTTATCTGCACAATATGCTTAGGTATAAGAACATCGTAATGATAAAAAACCAAAAATAGGCTCATTCTACCACAGAAAAATTATTAATAACCTAAAAACCGAATTTACAACATGGCCAATTGTAATATTAGAACCACAGATTATAATTATTGACAACCAAAGAGTAAAGAACATACAGAATCTCATTATCAGCATCAAAAAGCACTCCACATTAGTAGTTTTTCTCGAACAGGCGGTTAGACACTTCATTCATTTAGCAGATGACAGTATTTTTTTTACCTCTAATGTTCTAAACGTTTCCCATGAAATGAGGAAAATAGAAAAAGTTCGTGGGCTAGTAACATTCCGCGGGTGTAAAGTGAGACGTGCGCGGGGCGTCTTCTCTGTTTTTAGACACAATGCACTGCATACAATAATGGCTGAATGAGGATTCTGTATGTTCTGAAGTCTGTGTTGACAACCACCCTGGAGGTGAGCGCTGTGGTGTTATAGTTTTATTCAAAATTCAAAAAATTAAATTCAATACAAGTTAGCCCTTGACTGCAATCTCACCTGATGAAAAGTGATGATGCAGTCCAAAATGGTAACCGGCTAATAGATAGAATAGAAGGTTAGATATATGACAGAAACCTATACCCCTATGGTTTCTTTGCGGCATCGTAACAGAACGCTATCTTTGTAAATAGGCTGGTAACTATCTACGTCCGAAGCCCCACACCAGAACAGCCCAGAGAAAATTAATAAATTATATATTTCCAAACTGACCCCCGCCGGAAGTCTTACCTGGGACCTCCCAATTATAAGACCCACTGCGCCAAGAAGGACATAGGATACTTTATCAGTGTATCGGAGGTTTCGCGCAGTTTAGTGACGCTGTAGTGAATGCATACAGTTCAGTTGACGACCTAGACTCGTGTGCAAGTTATAGATTCAATGTGAAATTACGAGGCTTCGAGAGAATGACTCTCAAACAAAGTTTTAGCTTAAAAACACCGAAATAAGCGGATAAAATTACTGGCTAGTTTAAAATAAAAAAAATTATAATCGTATTCATTTATTTATGAAGAATAAAACGCACCTCCGCCTAAGAATAAACCGAACAGTACGAGGCTTACATTCTTCAATAGTGACAACCTGTAACAGATTTTAATATATTAATGCAATTCACTAGTTAGTAATTTCAATTAATAAATATAAATAAATATACTATGACAAGACAAGCCAAGGCGATGTGTGTATACACATCTAGCCCCAAAGTAAGCTTAGCTTGTGTTATGGATACTAAGATGACTGATGAATATTTTTATGAATAATATACATATAATACTTATTATATACAATAAGACCCAGACACTGAAAAACATTCATGCTCATCACACAAACATTTCCCAGTTGTGGGAATCGAACCCACGGCCTTGGACTCAGAAAGCAGGGTCGCTGCAAACTGCGCCAATCGGCCGTCTAAAAATTAATAAACAGTTTTTGAAGTAAAACTTCTTCAGGTGGACGAGGGAGTAACTCAGATGTTTTTCAGACGGAAGTAAAGCTTACGTCAGACGTCTGTGTAGTTTCCGGTATTTAAAAATAATAATTTGGATTAGTCGTAAGTATATGTCATCAGCTAGTGGCAAATATAATAATCAATTAGGATTATTTATTGCCAATATTTTCAAACGTATTAAAAAATTCAAGTTTAAAAAAATATTTTAAATAGCAAAGTTTTTTGAAAATCATTAAATATAATGGTTTATTTATTACATTTGTAATAAAAAACTTATTTATAAATTTTCTGACGATTGCGACATTCTATAATATTCAATGACAAGGTTATATTGAAATGTGCTGATCTAACCTTCAATTGTCTACTCTCAATTATTATTCTATTTAACAAATGAAAATATTTATAAAATGTGAAAGTGATATTAATGAATTTTGAATATTAATGGCGGAGTCCCAGGAACATATTACTCTTTCATCAGTAAATAATAATAAAAGTTTTACTTCAATCGCGCGTAAAGGTTACACGCACACACTTTTTTTCTTTTTGATGTGAAACATCTATAGACGAGGGTAAACCTGGTTGTTGGCGTGACGATACAGGCCGTGGCGACGCATCGCCACGCTATATGTACATACATAGTCCATACGTATTGTTTACTACGTTACACATATGACCATAACCTGTGTTTTATTGATGAAAATATGTTTACAATAAAATATGTCTGACAGCGATAATTCAGGAAGTGAAAGTTTGCAGCCTCTTACAAAGAAAGCCAAATCCTACTATGCTTGTAATGCTTTATCTTTTCACTATGCCACCTCTGCCTACTGTTGTAATCTGTTATTTTATGCATATAACTCATACAAAACAATTTCGATGTTTCACAACGGCCAGGCGTCCGGATCTTACATTTTTTATTTGCACTTCATTTTTTTTTGACGGCTGATTAGCGCAGTGGGAAGTGACCCTGCTTTGTTAGTCCATGGCTGTGGGTTCGATTCCCACCACTGGAAAATGTTTGTGTGATGAACATGAATGTTTTTCAGTGTCTGGGTGTTTATCTGTAAATTATAAGTATTTATGTATTTAATATGTATTCATAAAAATATTCATCAGCTATTTTAGTACCCAAAACACAAGCGACGCCTTAAATGGGGCTAGATGGCGATGCATGTATTGTCGTAATATACTTATTTATTTATTTACATTAAATACATCGATTACTTAACGTGCTCGCCGACGCACGTGGACACAGAAAATTTCCTGATTCCAGTTTGTTCCTACGGGCTTCTTTACAGACCTATAAATTTCTAGGCCGACCAAACTAAATTACTCACTTAGGAAGTTACAGAACGATATCAGTGAAATGGAATAAAATATTACCGGTGTACAGGATCAGGTTTCACCAATAAAACACCAATTTACTCCACAACACATCTCACCCGCGCGGCGTCCGAACGGCAAGCTCGCGGCGAGCTATCCCTCCCCGCGCCCTCACCTTGCACCGCACGCCTCGCCGATGTGTGTGTATATATATTTATAATCAATACACTACAACCGTAAAATTAACTTTCTTGGCTCTTTCCACGTGATCATTGTCTCCATGATTGCAGGGAAAATGAAAACCAAGAAGGCTGTGAAGAAGTTTCCCAACTGAAAATATAAATGAAATAAAAATACACTTTATTGTAGATACAAAATATGTGTATAGACAATCGTAGGTGGGAGGCCCCAGGTTCGATCCACGGAGGGGCCATTTTGTAAATTTATAATTTCTGATTTTCCTCGCTCTGGTTAGGGGCTTCTGCCATGTTACCATACGACCGGTACTGGGTATGAGATTGATATGATTGTCATACCTGTAACAGGTCGGCCCGCTACCATCTTAGACTGCATCATCACTTACTATCAAGTGAGATTGCAGTAAAGGCTAACGTATAATTGAATAAGAAATTTTAGAGAGGGCGTAATAGGTGGCATTGTCGCCATACCGCGAAAATAATATTAAGAAAAAAAAACTATTTTTCGTGTTACCAATGTGACCCATTATCTTGCCCAATGTCTATTAAATTGGTGTAAAATAATCAGATATTTTTACGCATGTCTGTGTTGTGTCATTTCAATGGATGGTAGAAAAATATCTGATAACATAATCCTGGTAAAATTGCTTTGGGTAATGTAACTCTAGTGGGTTTCTGGTTAGCGGTTCAACAAGTGTGTAGTGCATAAACTAAGAATTTATAACTTAGTATAAACGGTATATACTCGTAGCATAAAATATTAACAAAACAACAACATACTTTATAAAGTAGGTTTAGTATACTCGTATAAGTTCAATTGCCAAACAATAAGAAATAACATAATTCAGAGAACTAACAAAAATAACATTTAAGTGTTTTAACTTGAATAATGCACTGGAATAATGAAAAAGTGACTACTTTCCATTTCTTGTAATTAGTGAATTTGCAGCAATAAGTTTTAAGAATACTATAAAGGTACACTAATAAACACATTAAAGGTAGAAAGAGATTTAAGTTTTTTAACTTAGAACTACGTTATATGTTGAAGTTTAGTCATTTCGATTGAGGTTAGGTCTAGTTAGACATTAAGTAGTCGAGATAATTTAAATTTTCGTTGCGTTCATTCCCAAACTTTGCCAATACTGACAAATCCAAATAATATTTTGGATTGACGGATTGGTCACGCGAATGTTCTTTGTTGTGAAGTGCTGTGTTTTCTCTGTTTTTACGACGACTTCTGCTCTGTTTTTGGACTTTTTTGATCGCTTTTACGTTTGACCTTGGCTTTATTTCTGGACTCAATTGGATTGCAATTCTTTGGACTTTGGCTTGCTTACCGGACCTGAGAATGGGCGATTACGAACCCGTAGCGGGGCCCTCTTCGGCGCCTGACGCTCAACTGGAGCCACCATCATCCATTTACGTCGACGACGACGGCGACTACGTGAATCGTGGGCTATACGTTTCAGAGATTCTACTCATGTGGAATCTGATGGATATCGTGCGCAAACTCGGAACAAATGAGCAATGTGTTCGATATAGTGAAGATCAAGGGCTGGTCCTTAAGGAACGGCGTTGCGGAAAACATAAAACATTAATGAAAATATGTTACACAACTGGCTGCAAATCTTTCGGCACATTTATATGTGCCAAAGCATCCTGTAAGAAGAAAGGTGGAGGCAGTGGAGTTAAAATCTCCCGAAGACTAGGAACTTTTTTTGAAAATGTTGTGCTTGATTTACCACATGTATATTATTTGATCTATGCATATTCTCAAGGATGGTCTTATAATAAAACAATTCATGAAGACCCATACAAAAGAGAGAAACAGCAATGTTTAAGCCGAAACACAATAAGTGATTGGTTTAATTATTGTAGAGAAGTGGTTGTTATTTACCACCTTGAAAAACTAGTTTTCGGGAATGATTGGTGGCCCAGGCAAAATCGTGCAGATTGACGAGAGCAAATTTGGAAAACGAAAATATAATAAAGGTAACATACATATAAGTAAGATGACTTTTCACATCTACTTTTTGCCATGCTAAATTTCTAAAATTAATTTTACTTGTTGTAGGATGTCACATAGAAGGACACTGGGTTCTCGGTATGATTGAAGATGGGTCTGAGGATCTCAGACTAGAGGTGTGCCCGGACAATATTAGATCTGCTGAGGTGCTGGTGCCACTTATAAAGAAACACGTGGCTGCTGGCACCACAGTTCATACAGATTGTTGGCGGGCATATGATTGCTTGGCAGAACACGGGTACATCCATAAAAAAGTCAACCACTCAGACCCAGACAATCCATTTGTGGCTGAAGATGGGACTCATACTCAACGAATTGAGTCCCAATGGAGAGCGATAAAAAGATATTTTAATAAACAAAATTACAATAATACACAATTGCAGACGTCATAGTTGAATATTTGTGGAGGCGAAATATTGAGAAATATAAAAAGGATCCATTCCTTGAAGTAATGCAAGGTATAAAACATGTATATAAAATTAATTAAATAATTAAAATAAAACTTCCATTGTTTCATTTACCACTATCATAGAAAAAAGGTATATTTAACACAGGATAATTAATATATTTATAGGTCAAAATATATTTTAAAAAGCTAGGTTAGGTTAGAACATAAAAGACCATTGAGAGCCGAGCGAAGTGGAGCGGAGCGAGGCGTCCCCTAGAATCTGACACTAAAAAGGTATATTTAACATAGGATATTTAATACATAGGTCAAAATCTATTTTAAGAAGCTAGGTTAGGTTAGGTTAGAACATAAAAGACCATTGAGAGCCGAGCGAAGCAGAGCGGAGCGAGACGTCCCCTAGAATCTGACACTAAAAAGGTATATTTAACATAGGATATTTAATATATAGGTCAATATTCCTATGTAAAAGAAGTGAGGTTATGATTTATAAAAAAAATCATTATTCGAAAACTATACTTTTCCGACAAAGGGGAAAGGTGGGGGGGGGGGGGGGGGCTTCACCTACCTCCCCACTCCCACTCCCACCCTCGTACGCAAGTACCGGATATCTATACTTTTACCGTACTAAGACTTAAACACCCACATACTGAAAAACATTCATGCTCGCTACAAACTGTGCCAATCGGCCGTCAAAATAATAATATTACTTTATTAAGCTTATGAACATAGATCGCAACTTCTTTGTACACAGCCCTAACATACTAAAGGAGTTAGAAGCACTATAACAATTCATTTATAAGAATGTTTGGGTGCCTTACCTCAGATCTTTTGACCTATGTGTGTGTTTCATAATTCCATATATGGACGTTCAATATGGGGGTATTGAACACAGCAGCCAATGCTCCATAGGGTGCTGTGCCACGCACTTAACACGGTCCGTCCTGGCCGTTACTTCTTGTACTTGTAAAAAACACGTTAGACAAGCTAAATTGCACCAAGTAAATCGCAAAACAACGGTCTTGTGAAGCAGACTTACTAATAGTTGACGACATACTATGATACTACTGAGTAACAACCGATGTGGCCGGTTGTGAACTCTGTTAGCAAAAAATGTACGACAATAGTTACGATATGGCGGTGAACAAAAGACTTTTTAAAAAATTATAAATTTAATTATCAAAAATTAATTGAAAATTACAGAAATTATTTAAATGAATAAAATAACAATTAATAGTTAACGCGTGTGTAGGTGACTTCAGACTGACGTTCCTTTCCATTGTTCCCTGCGTGGTTCAATTTGCAAGCTGGCATTCCTCTCTGGCCTATTGTTCGTGAAGCTTGCTGCATCAGCGGGATGCCGTGGTTACGGCATGGTAACTCCTCCCTCCTTAAGATGGAAGCTAGTCCTAGAGCTTCCAGGAGCGTCCTCGCGACTTGCTACCGCTGTATGTTTCTTGAAACTGTATATTCTCCAGCTTATTGCGGATATTACGAATGTGTAGAGGAGCAATGTGGGCCAACTGGGGATTGCCATCATATAGGTCCAGTTGACAGGTTCGACTTCAATGTCTTCAGCTTTGTTTATCAGTTCATGGACACTATCCAATGAGACGTCTTCAAGATGAATCTCGTATTGGGCTTCTTTCTGTGGTATGAGGTATTCGTTAGGTAATGGGATTATTTCATTGATGGTGGTACTAGTGGTGTGTGTTCTTATTGTTCTGTTCATAATATTAATTTGACAGTCCTCTGTTAGGTTGGCGAGGAATGTTCCTGCTAATTTTTTATATTCGGTTTTCTGGCCGCACTGCGTTTTCACAACTTCCGGTTCATTTGATACTATAAGCCATGTATTTTCTTGAATCTTCTGTAGTTTTCCTCGTTTCAGGTGTATACGAGCATGAGTACAGTTACCAGGTTTCTGTTTAATGAGTGAAATGATGCAATCTTCTGACTTCTCTATTGATCTCGTGTCTAATGCTTTGCAGAGCTGGGTGTCTTCAGCTATCTTCTTGCAGTTTTCTTCTAGATAAGCGTACTCATCGCTTCCAAGTGCAAGGAATTTGGATTTTGGTATAATGGTAAGGTTACGGTTGTTGGGTAGGGAGTAGATATGTATATAATCATATGTAGTGGGTTGAATGGACGGGATTTCTAGTATAAATGTTAGCGAATGTTCTGTACTATAAGCTTTAACGCTGATAGACCTTTCTATCCTATGAATATTATCTATACTTATTTTTTCTATGGGATTTAACGAAAAGTACTTCTGTAAATTATTAATTTCTGTTACTAAATTTCTAGGGCTTATAATACTAGGGTGTATTATGCCTAATTGAGAAAATGATACGGCATCTTTTAGCAACATCATCTTATCTAAAATAATCTGCAAACTAAAACTTATTTGAACGTATATTTCTAAAAAGTGTAACTGGTTTTCGACTGCATTGGAAGTTATTGTAATATTTTTCAATATAGATGATAGTATCTTCTGGTTGTCATTTATCTTCATTAATTGATTCGAATATTCTGTTATTGTATTTTCCGCCAAAGATAAAGTTCGCTTTTGCGAGCCTTGAATTTTAGAGACTGAAGTACGAATTTTATTGATTTCACTTTCGAAACGGATTGCGTCATTGCTATCCAGGTTACCAGTTATCAACTTTACTACATGACCTAATCCGTTAATAATACCACGCTTAATTCTACTTCTAGGTGAAATAAAAATTAATTTCTTAGTAATTAAATCTAACTTATGTTCTATCTGATCCCTATATGTTTTATGTAGCTCATTTGCAGTGGTGTTGCTTTCAGCCATTCTAGTACTTGCGTATAATGACATTAATTTTGTCGATATTAAATGTAAGTGAGTAACATTGTAAACGCAAGCAAGGTTGAAGGAATCTATTTGTTTAAGGATCTGCCCCTGTCTAAGTAATAAAACTCCGTTCGTATTGTCTACGGGTTGAAATGTTATTTCGGATCTTGCCTGGAACACGAAGGCTCCGAGGATGATTGTCCTGGAACAAGATGAGGCCTTCGTAGAAGTTTGAAGTGAACCCGGATCGACTTAGAATTAGGGTGATTTCCTATAATTTCTGCTACACTGTTTGGATGAAAATGGATGATTTTATAGGGTCCTTTGAAAACCGGTTTGGTTTTGTCGTTTCTCGCTGTTTTGGCCACCTGTTTGTAAACTGTTTCACCTACCTTGAATGTTATTTCTTCTGCTGCCTGGTTCCGCTTCGCTATTACCTGCTCCTTGTTTTTCGCCATGTGCGCCGTAACGCATTCTTGTACAGCTTCGGCTTGCATTTTGTGTTTGATAACATAATCCTGGTAAAATTGCTTAGGGTAATGTAACTCTAGTGGGTTTCTGGATGCTGTATGTCCGAAGAGTAGCTCGTGTGGGGTATATTCCGTTGCAGAATGAATAGAGTTGTTGTAAGCTATGATGGAAAACTTCATAATTAATTGTATAGGGTCGTCCTTGTTAGTCATTCGTTGGATTCTAATAATTTCTCCTATAGTTGAATGAAAGCGTTCTACGGGTGAATTTGAATTCGGATTATACGGCGTTGTAAAGTGAATGTTGATATCATGTAAAGCGCACATCTCTTTTATTACCTCATTATCAAACTTGCTATCAGAGTCTGTAGTAATTTTAAATGGGGTACCTAAAATTGAGAAAACCTGAAATAGGGCATCAGCTATATGTACACTACTAGTTGCGTTTAATGGGATTGCTTGTGCGAATTTTGAAAAATTATCTATAATAGTAAGGAAGGTAGCTCCACCTGTAGAATATAAATCCATAAAAATATGTTGCATAGGTTTAGTGGGTGTTTCCGTTAGGGCTAACGAGGGTCTAAGGGGGTTTCTTTCATATTTTGCTTGTAAACAGATGCTACACTTATTTATAAATGCCTGGATGGTAAGCAACATGTGGGACCAGTGGTAGTTTTTGTGTATTTGCTTATACGTTTCTTGTATACCACGATGCACTGTTTTACCCTCATGATATTTCTTAATTATTTCTTGTTGTTCCGTCTTGTTTTCAACTAAGGTAACGCGTGATTTGCATCTGAAGAGCTTAGGACCTCTCTCATTAAAAATTGTTGTGTAAACTTTAGAAAATGCTAAATATAACTCTTCGTTATAGAAGTAGCAGTAAAATACACGATCGGCAATAGTATGTTCTTTTAAGAATTGAACTATTTCTTTCTCTGTGTTATTCACTGGAATAAAGACATCTTTAATTACCGTTCTAGAGTTAGTTGACCTATTTTCTACTCTATATGTGGAACCTGGGGTTGACCTAATATGAAATTGCTTTAATTGTCTGTCTATAGCATCTGATAAGATTGGTATTCCGTTATTTTCGTTATCAGGCTGGGTATGGTTTGTTGAAACTAAATTATCAGGGTCCAGTGACACGACGCTCATACTGTCAGATTCAGTGTCTGGGTTATGTAATATGTTAGGTCTAACTGTCACGTTATTGTCGTTAGTGCTATTATTATCGCTATTACTGTCATTATTATCCGCAGGTACGTTATCCTGTACTGCTCCCTGGCGAACGTTGTCAAATATTCTATTTATAATATCGTCATCGTCATTGTCGTCTAAGTTTAGTGCAAGTGAATCTACTCTTTTATGGTAAATTTTAACTCGCGAGAGGGCATTTGTATTTTGTCGACCCTTTTTATATACAACCGTGTAATCGTACTCAGCCAGTTTAAGTCTCCACCTAGTCAATTTAGAATTGGGGTCTTTTAGTGACATAAGCCACGTTAAAGGCCTATGGTCGGTATATATTACAAACTTTCGCCCGTAAAGATACGGTCTAAAGTACTTCATTGCCCAGACGATGGCTAAAAGTTCTTTTTCTATGGTGGAATATCGGGCTTCTGTATCGGAAAGAGTTCTTGATGCGTATGCCACTGGCTTATCTGAGCCTACTTTTCCTTGAGACAATACTGCACCAAGGGCTACGTCTGACGCATCTGTTGTTAATATAAAAGACTCGTCAAAATTTGGATACTGTAAAATAGGTGCATTGGTCAAAATTTGTTTGCATTTATTGAAACATTCTAAAAATTCCGGGGAGTGTATTACTTTGCTCTTTTTCTTAAGACATAAGGTCATCGGTTTAGGTTTGACGTCATCTAAGTAAGTGAACACGTTATCTATACCTCTAAGGATGTGATCCATAAGTCTCTGGAAAGTACTAGGTGCATTCTTTAAACCAAATGGCATCCTAAGAAATTCGTAGTGTCCTCTCTCGGTGGTAAAAGCAGTTTTTTCTATATCATCGGGGTGCATTTCCACCTGATGATAACCGCTTGCTAAATCAAGTGTTGTAAAATATTGCGCGCGTCCTAGTCTGTCTAGTATGTCATATATATTAGGTAACGGGTACTTGTCTTCTACTATTCGATCGTTTAGCCTTCTATAGTCAATGACTAACCTCCATTTTACTTTTCCTGATGCGTCTGGTTTCTTCGGGACGATATGTACAGGACATGACCATGGAGATATACTTTCACGAATAATACCCTGTTTTAAAAGGTTATCTACTTGATTTTGTATTTCTTTGCGTTCCTGAGGGGGTTGCCTATAACTTCTAACAAAAATTGGAGTCTGGTCTGTCAATCTTAGCTGATGTTTAACAGTATGTGTGAAGGAAAGTGGAATGTTTTCTGAGTAGAAAATGTCTCTATAAAGGTAGCAAATCCTATTTATCTCGCGTTGCTCTTCTTCGTTCATATGTTCCGTTCTAATTTTGCCTAAGTTGTCACATAACTCTTTATCTATGTCTGAACTTCCCTGTATATGATTTAAATTACAAACCTCTGTATACTCAAAGTATGGTTCTAAAACAAACTTTTCATTGTTGGCTATTATTCTTTTCTCGGAATTAAAGTTAATAACAGATGTTCTAAATTGACCTTCTCTTACTTCGACTATTGCGGTGGGGGATTTTAAGCCGTTACACCATATGAACTCATCTTGAATGTACTGACCGTCTGCATAATTGGTTTTTACTAATATAATTTTTTCGCATCTTGGCTCTATTGTTATTTTCTTACTTGGGTAATCGAACGCAATAGGAATACTTGAGTTGGCGGTATGTAAAAGCCTATTTTCAATATCAATATTACAAGATAGTGTTTTTAGTAGATCTAACCCTATAAGGCCTTTATATTTCCTGTCAAAATCAAAAATAAGGAATTTATGAATTAAGTCACTATTGAATGCAGGGGGAAGTGGTAAATATGCAACTTGATTGTGCCGTGTAGTAGCGTGTGCTGTCTTTACTTCAAAGGGTTCGTACTCGACAAGGTGTTGGAAAATTGTGTTATGTATTAGACTGGGTGATATCATAGAGCGCGAAGCTCCTGTGTCTATGAGGAACTTACCTTGAAATTCTGGTAGCACAATATACGGCAGGTGATCTTTATCGTGGTTGTTTAGTTTTATTATCCTTGGTCGACGTTGTGCTGACCTTGTAGAAAATTTGCCTGGGCCTCTCCGTCCTCCGTTTGAGGTTCATACTCCTGCTGGTTGACCCAATCTTGGTACTGACCTTGCTGATCGGCATAGTCCTCCTCGTCCTCGAGATTTGGTTGCTCGTAGTCTCCCGGTGAGCCTGTGTAAAATAGCTCCTCAGCAGCAAACTGTGGTTTTTGTGGTTTACTTACAGATCTCATTGTGACATCAGACACCTTCTGAGGGGGACTAACCTGTTGATGTGGTATGTTGTTTCTAAAGTTGCCTGAGGTAGGTCTATAGTTATTTGTTGTTGGACGGTTTTTCCATGGTAACATGGATTGTACCCATTGCTGCCTTTGTTCTGGAGTCAGGTTATTCTGACGTGGAACTACAGTTGTATTACTTAGATTATTTTGTGAGTTAATATATTTGGGTGATAAAGGGGTTTGAGGCTGATTTAAAGCACGTATTGGTTCCCTAAACTTTGCCTGAGCCGATGTTGATGGTGTGTTATAAAAGTTATTGTTGTAATTTGTCTTATTATAAGCAAGTCTAGCTTCCTCTTGCCTAGCTAAGACTATGGCTGATTCTAAAGTGAGGGGTTGTGCTATTCGCACCCCTATCGATACTTGGAACTCTAAATTGTTCGTATACTGTTCTATAACCATTTTTTCATAGTATGATTTGTTGGAATGGGTGCCTACGGAAAACAAAGTGTCTAATAACTCACGCAGACGCCTACCAAGCATATCAGCGTTCTCGTTTTTATGACGCCGCACCCTACTGAGCTCCTGCATAACTTGGATCTCATTCCTGGGTTCTCGCAATCTCCGTATAAGAGCATCCTTAATGGAGTCCCAAGAATTAAGGCTTTCTTCGTATGCTATTGCATCAATCGCGGTATCACTGAGTCTACTTTTAATGAGGCATATAAATGCCGGGTGTACCTTAGCATTTTCGTCTAATAAAGCAAGGATATTTTCAATTTCTCGAATATAATAATTTAATCTCTTTGTATTACCATCATATTTTGGAATTAAATTCGCAATTAATTTAAAACTAGTCGTATCGCAATCTGGGATAGACATTTTGCAAAATAATTATCTAATAACTGATGAAAATGTTTGTTTTGTATAATATAGTACCTGCCTATCACGATAATAGCTGTTAGACATGCACTACTATAACTTTAATAAAGTCTATAACAATTTTTACTGTCAGACTTTTACCTACTCTAAAAATCTCTTAATTTTATGTCTCTAGCGAAATTAGCTTCTAGACAGAACTTAATACTTAAGGAAATAGAACTTGGGAACTTGAATTAGCGAGAGTACTCACCACAGCGTTCTCAGCATCTCCTTACGGGTCTGACACCTTCCACGTGGAATCCTTTGTCCGGGCCGCCGTCGTAGGTTCAACCTCGCGATTTACACGGTCGGAACCGTTCAATTGGCCTTTATTCCAGCCAATTTTCGCGAAAAACCGACTGCGCCAGTTACGATATGGCGGTGAACAAAAGACTTTTTAAAAAATTATAAATTTAATTATCAAAAATTAATTGAAAATTAAAGAAATTATTTAAATGAATAAAATAACAATTAATAGTTAACGCGTGTGTAGGTGACTTCAGACTGACGTTCCTTTCCATTGTTCCCTGCGTGGTTCAATTTGCAAGCTGGCATTCCTCTCTGGCCTATTGTTCGTTAAGCTTGCTGCATCAGCGGGATGCCGTGGTTACGGCATGGTAACTCAATTCAATCTTTTTTTCGTTGTTAAAACCAAAAAAATATATAATAATAATAAAGTTTTTTATTAGAGGCATATAAACACAGAACAATATTACTCCAAGGAGAAGAAGTACAACTACATACAAAAATGTGCAGACTATTCGCCGCCACGCCATCTGTTAATGGTTCCACACAACAAAAATTGTGGCGGGAAATTATTGAATGAAATTTTGGAAGTTTTCGAACTGTGATGGCTGAAATAAAAATATTTAAAACACCGTAGAATAATAATTCGGTGTTTTACATATTTTTATTCCAGCCATCGTAGTTTGCAAAATAGTTCTTTTTACCTATTTTTTCGTATGCAGATAGAGTGAAGAAAACACAACATAGGATTTGGTTATATCTTTTATTATTTTTATACATGTTTTAAAATAGTTATTTTTCTTAGTAATGAATTTTTACTAGCTTCTGCCGCAAAAGTTCTGTTTTTTAAAATACAAAACCTTTTAATGCATATTGCTAACACACTATTAAGAATATGAGTAGTGTTTTCAACTTTATGAGTCATGCCTCCATCTAACCAGCTGAAGGATATTCTGTCCTTTAATTTTCTATTTAATGTTTTTTTTAACTCTCCCGTATGTGAATTCATATTCAAAAATTAATTAATGTAAGTTGCACATAACTCAACGCATTGTATGAACTCAGCAGTAACATAATTCAAGCTAGACTTTCTTTCATTATATTCCTTAAAACTATTAAATATGTGCACTGGTTCTATAGAATTCGATAGCATAATTTCTTTGCAACTAATACATGTATTGTTTTTAAGTTTTTTTAATACAAATCCACATACATAGGCACATGCCTGGTTCTCCGCATTATCCTCTGTGTCCTCATTAATGTCAGTAACATCAATATCGTACAACTCATTAGGTGATGACACTGGTACATGCGTTCTAGTTTTCAAATATGTGGTCATATTAGTTAATAGTGTGTTAGCATCATCTTCACAATTTTTACTATTACATTTATATTTTAAATTATTTACAATGCTGGTTTTTTAAACCAGCAATAAATTGTTGCACATTTGAGTTAGGATTGGAACCACAGTGGCCCCATATACAACCAAAGAGATTTTCTAAAGGGTCTTGGTTTAGTCTTCGGGTAGAAATTGCCTGTATTTTTAATTTTTGCAAATTATGCCGAAGCCTTTCTACAGCCCCAATTGTTCGTATCCACCCATTGGCCAATGAGCCCCAATAAATTTAACACTCTTAAAAAATGTTTTTAATTCTGAGAATAGCTCTAAATGTCCACTTGATTTACTGAGATTTGATGAAAATTTCTTCCCTCTTTTAAAACTAACTAAAATAAAATATCAAACTAACCATAATTTAATTTTAATAAGCATAAATTGGTCTGAACAAAGGAAAAGTAAATTTCTATGCCTGCTTATTTCCTTTACTAAATTGTCATACAATTTCCGGTTGTTATAAATATCTGATAAACTAAAGTACCTACTGAATATATAAGTTCAAAATCTATAATAATATTACCATGCTAAAGGGTGTGCATTTATGGTTTTTTTTAATTCAAGGTCTTTTGTTATGATATGTAGGACTTGTCCTATTTGTAGCAACTCAAGATACACATTAATATATAAGCAACATACTTGAAGAAACTTTAGCAAACAATGCTGCAGCAACCGAATGATTTAAAACTTGTGCTGCTAACTTCACTTTCATTTTTTGTTTCCCATTTGGATTAATATGTTGTTCTGTGAGTGCAGGTGTAAATACGAAATTGGGATTTTTATTGTCCACTTTAAAAAAGTCTTGGATATGCTTCCATTTTGCCAGTCCTGAAATCGTAAAACCACATTGTAGTATCTACCAATTTACTTAATTTTCTTATTTACTATTGCAGAATACAATTTAATCATAATATATAAATT
Organism: Pararge aegeria; assembly: GCF_905163445.1. Taxonomy (NCBI): domain Eukaryota; kingdom Metazoa; phylum Arthropoda; class Insecta; order Lepidoptera; family Nymphalidae; genus Pararge; species Pararge aegeria. Next base: position 269,780 of record NW_024396991.1, on the reverse strand, counting down.
TAGATAGTACCTGTTGTTCCATGTATTGAAAAATTTTCTGGACATTCAATATTGTGTTTTAAAAAGTTGTTCCTAAAACACTTGAGGAGATGTGGGGGATCCATAATAGTCACAATTTCATTTCCTTGAAGTTGAAAATAAGGTGTCTCTCGTAGACAGAGAAGTAAATAGACAAATGGATAGCATCCGTCGCATTCACACAAGTAAGAGAACAACTTATGTATACGTCTAGTAAATAAACGAGATAAAGCGATAGGGTCTTTTGTCTCATACCGCGTGCCGGTTTTTTCATGGATTAGCAAAGCACTTTGCGAAACAAGTTTGACAGTTAGCCATCGTTTTATTAGTAAGAGATACGTTTATTAGTAAGAAATTCAAGATAAACGGATTGTGAGCACAAAAATACAGACCTAACTAATTTGACATTGTTAATAACCAGCTTCCGTGAAGAATTTCTGCGAAAACATGGTTCGGTGCAGTGTTTTAGGATGTAAAAGTGATAGTGAACGTAAATTTACGGATTTGTCGTTCCACTCGTAAGTACAATACTTTTGATTTGCTAAAAGTATAAATAATTATCGTTTATTATATTTCTATAATATACAACACAATTTGCAATAGAAAATAAATCGTTTATAAGGTTTTATGCTAATTTTAATTATACATAACCTAAAGTATAATAGAGTGCAGTGTTGCCTACATTCAACATGAAAATTGTTTAATTTATTAAAATTATAGAATTTCAAATTTTATGTGTCAATAATCATAAATTTAATTCCATGGATGTATGATACGATGTTGATGTATTAGAGAAAAAATGTATTTGGTGGAACTGTAAGAAAAAAACTTGTTGACTCCAACAAATATGCAAGCACTACGTTGTAAAGTCTAAAGCTAATTTTTTTTTATACTCCTCGAAATATTTCGGAATCCATCGAAGATAGTCTTTGACCATTTTCATGTACAGAAAAGTAAACTTAAAACTATACTATGCGGAGAAACGAATCTCCCAACTATTATTAAAAATTATGTTTAAAATATTTTGTTCCAGTTTTCCTACGGTCCATAATTTATTGTTGCTATGGGTTGAATCCACAGGTCGCACTAATTGGACACCCAAAAAGAGTTCAAAGATTTGCAGCAAACACTTTCATAAAAATATGGTCATTAAAAAGAACAAGCTAACGGTTCTGTATCCTAACGCTGTTCCAACACTGGTCAGTGAATAATTTAGCTTTTGAGTTTTCATTGTATGTATATGCTGGATGATATAATTATGACACTTTTTGTTTATTAGCCTACTATAAAATCATCTTTAGTTTGTATATATATAGATTTATAATGTTAATAAAAGTTGCCTGGAAGCTAGCCGCTCCGCTTTCATCTTCCAACTTATCACGAGCCAGAATCCTTTCTCATAAAAAAAACTGCAAAATTGCTTCACAGACCAACATACTAATGTTATTCCATAAATGTTCCCATTTTACAATTAAGTTAATTATGGAACATCAAAAATTATTATGCAGTTCCTGTAGGCTATGTTTCTAAGTGCAGCTGCTTCTAATGAAACAAATGCCTACATTTTGCTACACTGATAAAGTTTAGTATGTAGGTAGGCATAAGTATCTACGCTAGTGCATTAGGAAAATTCCTGTAAAACTAGTCGTAAGTTGGAAATAAATAAATAAATTTTGTATGGAACAAATAGTAATAAACAAATACCAACAAACTATAAGTGTGGTAGAAGACCTGAAATCTGGGACCTGACCTGGGACTGGGAAAAAAATGTATGGCAACATTTCTCAAATATGCTCTGTCTCACAAGCGGCACGCCAACCATTCGTCTATTTACTTCTCTGTCTACGGTGTCTCTAGTGTGGATGGCGGTACTACCATACAAGCCGAAAAGCCGGGGTTTCGTTACAATAAATATCTCTTTTAAATTTTTCTTGACTATTCCGAAATGAAATTAACAAAATAATTAAAACTTGATAGCAATGAGGATATAAATACAATTCTTTAACTTTTGCTCAATAATGTATATACTCTTTGTCTACTTTACTGTAAGCACTACGTTACTCTGGCAGGTAGACTCTGTGGTGGCAACCAGCCGAACGGCGCGGCGCCGCGCCGAACTATCACTATCGCGCTCTTCGCGTGTCTTCGTACGCGATCGGAGGTCCCGCTTTGTCTCGCTCACACTCATTTGCTTATACGGGGCTTTTATTTTACTGCTCTCTCTCATAGAAATTTCCATGTATTTAGCAGAGACAATCTAGATTATTTAATAATTTAGTATGGAGATCAAATGCCAGATTGCGAGTTGAAGCTATAATTTAGTATGGAGATCAAATGCCAGATTGCGAGTTGAAGTTAGTGAAGATGACCAGCGAGCGAATTGAAACAACTTCACGCGTGTTATTATTTGCGCTTCAACTAGTTGACACTTAACAGATTCATTATTATTGATTAATAACTAGTTAGCAGTTTATTGTTTTTTTTGAGTTGAATATTCTTACAAATTATAGTAAATATTGTTAAATATGAGCTCCAATTGTGTGCAAATTGTTTCTGTGGCGAAATCAAAAAATAATTGGCGAACAACAGGTAAATTTATTTTATTTAAAAATTGTTTGTTGGCTTTGCATATTTTTTTTCTAATGAAAAGAATGGTTGGAACGCGGCTGGTTACGACATAAATTACTAGTCATCATAAGAATTAAAGAGAGCAGAACTCAAAGAAACACTTGGGATTTCTATGATTACTTTTAATGTTGGCAAACATTGCATAGAAACTTCTTTATCATAATTCGCGTGCTGACTTAATCGTACCTAGTATTTTTCAAAGATTTGTTGATATTGTTTGTCATTTATCACAACAAGAATGGTGACTTAGAGATCATGACGAGTTAAATTTGTCCTTTAGGTAACTGGGCTTGCTAAAACTCAAAACCCTAGGCACGCCACTGAGTGTGGACCCTAGGGAATTTATGGCTCTTACATTTACTCCATCCATGTCACACACTGTTGCTACAACTATTAAATTGTTTAAGTAACATTCTGACAATACCTAAAATAAACAAAAATGTGATTAAATACATATAAAACAGGTATCTGCATAGAATAATACAAAGGTACTTTCCACCATCTGTTCCTCTGCTTATATCTTTAAAACTACTGGTTTCATCATTAGATCGAGTGATTTAAGAGGTAGGGTTATTATGTATAGGTTTAATATTATTTAAAGTTAATATGTTAAAATATTACAGTAATTGTTCAAGATATCTTTTAGAAGGTAATTGAAATTTTGCTGATCATACTTCTCACCCCTACTTCTACTGTATATGGAATAACTACAAAGTTTAGTAAAGGGAGTAGTTATTAAATATTAGTGTTTATCTACGCACCTCTTTAATAATTGCTTGAAGTCTATCAGCTGTTACCGATTCTCCTGAGAAATAGTGGGCTATTGGTTGCTTCCACCTTTTTCTTAATCCTACCAACATAAAAACCAATGCATGTGATGCTATTTGTTGGCTTCTACCTTGGGAACCATGATCCTGGTATCCTTCAATCTTGTCTGTTCTTGGAATATATAACATACGATTATTTTTCGAATTGCCATCTCGTCAAACATTAATGTACACAAATTATCAGTTTTTGACTGTGTTAGTGTAATTTCCTTTAAATTTGCCATAACTTTACTGTCAATTCCACAAGGTAAATTTACTTAATTTAAAAGACTTTTTAAAGTACCAGGGTTTGGCAAGCAAAACAATCTTCTGAGCAATCTATAGCATGCACTGGATTTTTTATACATAGCCAGTGCTATGATTTTTTCATTTAGAGTCCAACGACGACCATTTAATTTTCTAGGTGTATTAACCATTTGGCTTTGTCAAAGCACACCAAATGCAGGTTTTAAATTTTCATTTAATTTTTCTAAGTACTCACTCTTTGAGAGAGAGTCTAATAGCGATTTTCTACTTGCTGCAGAATTTTTGCCTTTTTTGTGTTCTTCAAATTGACAGGTTGAGTCACAAAAGTAATCTGGAATACAGAAATATCCATTTAATTTATATTACAGTTTGTATATTTTACTTTGTTTAGCAATTACAAATCACTTGCGTTGATGGTGAAGAGTAACATTGCATGCATGATGATGTCGGTGAAGATTATGAAAAAACATTGTTATGAAGCATAACAGAACATCCAAACTAATAATAATAAAAATACAAATACAAGGTTATTTGGTTGTTACACTTTCACACTCACTGTTCAAGTGATCATCATGAAAATTTTGAATGCAAATTGTCACAAATGAAGAAAACAAGATTTCTTCCAGTAGAAAAAAAACCTGAATTTTATTTTTTATTTATTTATTTTATTTATTTATTTTTTTATTACACAAACTACTAAAATTATTAATCTTCGCATTCTGAAACTCACATGAGTTTATTTGGACGCTGCACATTCCTCTAAAATCTCATAAGTTTATAAGTTTATCATATATTAACCATTAAATAGCAATACAGTATACAGCAGGTAGTACACTAATAAAAAATAATTTACATTTATCTATTTGAATGTGAGTGAAGCTGCGGGCAAAACTATTCATAGTAATGCAATCACTAACCCGTCTGCCCAGCATGGTGATTATAGACATACCCTTCCCTCTTGAGGGCTTTGGTCTAGCAGTGTACTGTTTTAGTCTATAGATGATGCATGATACTTACGTCCAATTGCAGTGTTTGACCTTTTAGAGGCGAGTTAGGCAGATATTGTGTAAAAGATTGCGAAGACACTGAAGTTCTCTGAAATAAAAAATGCAGATAAAATTACAACCCTTTTTTAAAGGAAAATTTGTAAAATTAACAAAAAAGTGTTAAATATCATACCGCTGAATCTTCCATTTGTGACAATTCCGCTAATAATGGTGGGAACAACAAATTTGGAACAGCATTAGGATTTAACCTTTTCATCGTCTCATTCGTGAAGGCACTGCGATCAAAATGCTTACTACACAATAACTTATGGCTCTTGTGCAAGTCTTTCAACTCCACTTCAGCAATATTTTCAACTTTCAACCACTTTAGAAGTTAAAGAAATTAATGGTGTTTTTAGGAAATATTTTAGTTATTTAATAAAACGGCGAAGTGATAATTACATAAACTATATTACCTACCTTGCTAAATTAGATGCCTTTCCAGCTCTCGGGAAAGAATGAAAAGTAAGTGGGTCTTACGCAGCAGATACACCACACTTCACACACTTTCTATATTTATCTGCCATGTTTAACAACAATAGAATAGAGTCCTTCTTTCTCCACAATTACGAAACTCATATTTTTACCACTGCAGTACCCATAGATTGTACACTATACTAGAGAGTAGTACCAGACAATAGACTAATATTGTTTTTTAATTCCTCTCAGGACAGGCAAAGATCATTGACCATACAGCCTCAGAATAGACTAAATACCAACGTACTGAAGTGTCAGTCGCATACAGGCTACAGCGCACTCAGCAGTTTCAAGTCAGATTGGTATTTATTTTTCAATAGGCTTGTTTATTTCGCATACTATCACAGTATTATGTCCTATGGGATCTTGCTGTGGGGAAAAGCTGCAGATATTGAAAGTATATTTATACTACAGAAAAGAGCCGTACGATCATTATATAAACTTGGATCACGCGAATCGCTTCGTGAAAAATTTAAACAAATAGGTATTCTTACAGTAGCTTCGCAATACATTTATAATAATATAGTCTTTGTGAGGCAAAATATTACTCTTTATAAATCAAAAGCTGAAATTAACAATCGACTTACCAGAAACGGTCATAAATTAGTGATATCTGCATATCGTCTGCGAAAGGTGCAGAACTCCTTTGTGGGGTTGAGTATACGCTTTTACAACATGATTCCTAAGGAAATTCTTGACCTACCAATGCATACATTTAAAAAATGTGTAAAAACGCATCTAGTACAGCTATACATTTGATGAATTCCTCAATGACAAGGTAGAATGGAAGCAGCCAGACTCGCTCTCATCTCCCGCAAGATAGCAAAATGATTGTAAATGTTGATGTTGGAAAAGAGCAACTACTGAGTTTCTTGCCGGCTCTTCTCGGTAGAATCTGCTTTCCGAACCGGTGGTAGAGTCACACAAACATACATACTTGACGTTTCAAAAGTGCTTATAAAGTAGGCCTACTTGAAATAAATGAATTTGAATTTGAATAAATAAAACTGCAAAATCTAGCGATCTGCCATGGCGGTTGAATCGCCGAATTCAAAATTACGACGTCACTTCTCTAGAAACAATAATTTCTTATATACCGCTTGAACTGTGAAAATCACTGCGTATATCAATTATTTTGAGATTTTTAAACTATCAGTTGCAGTTGCAAAGTTTTTTGTTATCAATACCAAAATCAATAATCTTTAGCTAGGGAACGGACTTTATCGGGGGTGTGGTTGGGTACTCTACCATTTTCTAAAAAACTTCTATACAATGCCATAGTTCGCAGTCATTTAGACTATGGGCTATTTGTATTAAACCCTATAAACAAATTGGCTTTCAACAAATTGATTAAAATTGAATTAAAATCTTTGAGACTCTACAAAATCTTACTTGGAGCAATGAAATCCTTGCTTGAAATTGTAAAAAGTGAAATATGTGTAAAATTCAAGTGCAAACCACAATCCTCGGTATTCATTAGGGAGTCTATAGCAATCCTTGAAAACATCCTTTTTGTAGAATCTCATAATATTAAGCAATCTTTTATATTGACTGACTCTTTAAATCAGTAATTATAAGTCTAGAGCCTGTACTCTTCAGTTAAATTCAACGGTTGAACTCATATTATTAAGCTTTGACGCGCGCAGCGAGCCGCCTGGACGAGAAGCATGAGCGAAATAATTATTGTGTTAGTAAATCCTTCTGTAAAGGACCCATCTACCAAATTTCATAGGATCACTCATATTTTTACTCAACCAGGCTTCAGCATTATGCAATTTTTTTTTGTAATTAAGTCCAGCTGACTGTGCCCTTTAAAAAAAAACCAGTAGATAATCGAGGATGATCATAAGATATAATAAATATCTCTGATTGGATCATCATTGTCACAGTGTAGTGTAATAGTTTGCATCAATAAGTATACAAGCGTGACATACATTATATCATGGTATTTTCTTCTTTTGTTTTCTTCTAGTTGTATATTTATACGCTCTTTGGCAACACACAATGAGGATACATACGCCAGCATTAAACAATCTTTAGAACCTCCCTTTAGACTATTAACATTTGGTATTTTCTCGGTATTTCTAATTTAATCTATGGTTTTCATTGTCATTTCAAATTTGTCAATTGTCATTTTTCTGAGACTGGCTCTGCCGCTAAACAAGTTTCTTTAAATTAATTAAAATTAAATATATATGCGATAGCATCGCTAAAATGGCATCGTTGGACGCTCTAACACCGCATTTGTCCAAAATTAAAATACCGGCGCCCCAGCAGCTGGTTTACAAGGATGAGTGTGTGTTTCTTTTGACAATTCGGTGAGTTGCATTTTGTTTCTAACCTAATCATAAACTATCGTTATGCATTGATGGATTTCCAATTATAAACTAACATTCTAGCTTCTAATCCTTCTGTACATGTTCTAATACAGAATCATGTTAAAAGACTAAAATGCCCTCTCTATACTTAGAACAATTACTTCCTTATTTTTTTTTGACGCTAGATCGCCGCTGAACACATCTTAAAACTCAGTTTATTTACCCTAGAAATTCCTATGAGTTTGTCTACTATTTATTAGATTATACTTGTCTATACTTGAACTCATCCTGTATAGGATCCTAATATGAATGAATAAACATTAAAATGTTCAACTAAGGGACCATAAAAATATGTAGATATTTTACAAGATTACCTTTAATTTACTTGTATGTATTTCTCATACTTTTAATGTAGATACTTTTTTTTAATGTAAAATCTTTTGGCAGATTGATAACAAATTTTCTTTAACCTAGACAAAGAAGGGATGATTTAAGGCCTTGCTTACAGAACCCAAAACTCACCATTAGTGTAGAAAGGTTTTCAAAGTTTGAAATTGGCAAGTAGTGCAAAAATGTATTCTTAAAATAATAATATTTATCACTGTTACAGATTTACAGTAATCATTGTTTCATTAATTAGTGGTTAAGTTATGTTATTGTTCGCAAATAAATAAAATAAGGCTTCTTGTGTTTATTTATAGATCACATCTTTTCTTACCTGCCTTTATAGAAAAAATCAATTTTTACTTTATTCTTTAGTCTATAATATGTTTTAAAAATATATATTTTAGGTCTATTGCACATACTTGATATACTTTCTTATGTTATAATATACATATTAGCATCCGTTTGACACGGGAGGACGGGGAGACCAGGCAATTTCAATGTGAACATGCTCGGATGTGGTTTATTACAGTTTAAAAGACTTTTACTTTTAACCAGTTTACTGGGGAGTCTTGAGTACATTATTATGATATTTTCATTTATTTATTTGATGGGGAAAGACTTATCGATTCCCAATAGGAATAGTCCTCTTCGTATGGCATTAAGACCGCGGGTCAAAAAGATGATGAAATTGTAATTAATTAAGTGATGTAAATATTTAGTTTTTTTTTATTGGCTTTTATGTAAATCCAATAGTTAAATTTGGAGAAGAGCAGTGTAATGTAGGTAGTTTAATAATTAGCCCGCACTTCATTATGTTGTTCTACCAATAAACCATTCTGCGATAGTCCGTCGTTTTATTAAGTACATTACATTTTGGCGCAGTCGGTTATTTTAATTAAAATCATGCCTTTTGGTAAAATCGAGCCTTTTGACATTAGTTCCCACAACTGGGATGCATATTGTCGTCGGGTGAAGCAATTTATTGCGTTAAATAACATCAGTGAAGATTTACACGTGGCCACGTTGGTAACACATGTCGGCATTGCATGTTACGAATTGATGTGCGACTTGTGTTCCCCGGATTTACCGGAAGACAAGAAGTTTGAACAATTAGTGAAGATTGTCAAAGACCACTTGGAGCCACAAAGGTCGGAGATCGCAGAGAGACATATGTTCCGGCAAAGGAAGCAAAGGCAAGGGGAGATAGTGAGTGATTATTTGAAAAGTCTAAAACATCTCGCCAAACATTGCAATTTTCGGGATTCTTTGGAGGTAAATTTGAGAGACCAGTTTGTTTCTGGCCTTCAAAGTGAAGATATGAGGTCACGATTGTTTGCCGAGCGGAACATCGATTATAAGCGAGCAATAGAACTCGCATTGGCGCTCGAGGCAGCGGAGAGACATGCAGCGGAGGCAGCGTCCGGGGCGAGTTCCAGCGCCATCTCGGAAGGGCTGCATCGCATCAGATCCTCACCAGCGCGCGCGGAGCGCGGGCGCATGAAACGGCGCGAGGGAGCGGGTGGCGTGCAGGCAGACGCGGCGGCCAGGGCCGGTGCGCTGAGCCTCGAGGGCTCACGGCGCGGCTGCTGGCGTTGCGGGCGCAGCGGGCATCCGCCGTCCCGGTGCCGCTACAAGTTCTACAGCTGTGATTCGTGTGGGCAGAGGGGCCACCTGAAGGTCGTGTGCGGTAATGTTGATAAGTGTAGTGATGCGGTTATACAGAAAAATACAAAAGGTCAGTTGTTTTTTAATGATTCCGATGACAGTGTTTTAGATTTTTATAATATAATTTGCGAGGGTAATGACGGCCCGTATTATATCAAATTAAACGTAGAAAAGTCTGTAGTTAAATTTGAAATAGATACTGGTAGTAAGATCTCTGTAATTTCAAAGCATTTTTATGATAATCATTTTTCTAGCGTTTGTTTACGACATAAAGATTTAAGGTTAAGATCTTACACAGGTAGTGTTATTGAACCTCTGGGATATATTATGGTAAATGTACAATGTAAAAATCGTTTGTATAAATTACCGTTGTATGTTGTTGAAAACGGCGGCCCTCCTTTACTAGGCCGTGCCTGGATAAGAATTTTACAAATCGATATCACAAATTGCCATAATTTATCCGAAAGATGCGAAAATGATAATACTATAGAATTATTAAGGAAAGAATTTCCCGAGGTTTTCGCTGATGGGCTTGGGACTTTTAAAACTCGAATGCAGTTGCATTTAGCTGACAAGACTCCAATTTTCGTTAAATCGCGCCCGCTTCCCCTCGCACTTCGCGCGCCGGTCGAGCGCGAGTTGGAGCGGTTGCAGCGAGATGACGTCATTTATAAGGTAGACCGTTCTGATTACGGTACGCCTATTGTTCCTATAATAAAAAAAAACGGAGACATTCGTATTTGTGGAGACTTTAAGGTCACTATTAATCCGCTATTAAAAGATTTTCATTATCCTCTTCCACAAATTGAAGATATATTTGCTACCCTTGAGGGAGGCGAACAGTTTTCTAAATTAGACTTGTCCCACGCCTATCAGCAAGTGTTATTAACGGAGGACTCGCAACCCATGACCGCTATAACTACACACATAGGCACCTTCGTTTACAAGCGAGTACCTTTTGGAATAAAATGTGTTCCTGAGTATTTTGAAAAGTTGATCGAAGAAACTCTGTGTGGCCTATCCTCTACTGTAGCTTTTCAGGACGATATTTGTGTGACTGGCAAAGACAGAGAGACTCATTGTAAAAATTTACGTGCCGTTTTAGCCCGATTAAAAGAGGCCGGGTTGCGAGTAAATTGGTCTAAATGTGAATTCTTTAAGGACAGTGTAACATACTTAGGATACAAAATTGATAAAAAGGGTCTACACACTGATGCAAATAAGATAAAAGCTATTGTTTCGGCGCCATCACCGAAAGACGTAACGCAATTAAAAAGTTTTATTGGTCTCGTTAACTTTTACAATAAATTTTGTGTTAACATGAGTTCTGTATTAAAACCTTTATACGATTTACTAAAGAAAAATGTAAAATGGTATTGGAGTTGCGAATGTGAAAGTGCCTTCAAAAGAGTTAAAAACATTCTCAGTAGTTCGCCTGTGCTAGCACACTACGATCCCAAGTTACCGTTGCTGTTGTCAGTGGACAGTAGCGCGTATGGACTCGGCGCGGTTCTCACGCACCGCTACTCCGACGGATCGGAACGTCTTATCAGTTGCGCCTCGCGTACTCTTAATGAGGCCGAGCGTAATTATTCGCAGCTAGATAAAGAAGCCTTAGCCATAATGTTTGGAGTCAGCAGGCATGATAAGTATCTGTTTGGTCGGCATTTCATTTTGCGCAGCGATCATAAGGCTTTAAGCTATATCTTCGGTAAAAACAAAGGTATTCCGCAAACGGCGGCTAGCCGTTTACAGAGATATGCAGTTCGCTTAGCTGCGTACAACTTTGACATCGAATTTATTTCTTCGGCTAGAAACTGTTTCGCAGAATGGTTTATTGGTAGAACAACATAATGAAGTGCGGGCTAATTATTAAACTACCTACATTACATTACCCTTAGCACATTTGCACTCTCGCAGTCGTAGAACAAACTTTTACTAAGGGTAGAAACTGTTACTTCCTAAAGTTGTATAATTTTAAACACTAACTCTTTTGAGTGCAGTCGTGGCTAGGAATAAGACTGCTCCAGATCTTTCCGTGGTGATGGATGGAAAAGGATGATCACTTGTAATGATGGAGCGACTAAACTGGAGAGCTCTACAGATATTCATGTAAACAGCATAGATAAGTTTGATAAAAATGTTTAATACGTTCCGTAGTTGTCTGCAAAATTTGTTTTCTGTTATTAAATTATGTGAAAGTGGCATGGTTGTGATCATGAATGTAGATGGGTGTTTTGTCCATGACAGTTGTAGTATACAACACCAGCCTGTTATATCTGCTAATCTATGTGGGTGTATATAGAATGCAGTAGCGTGCATTGAGGCTATGTACAGGGTATGCAGATGATATAAAATGAAGAATTAATGAAAATGAAAATTAAATAAACATTTGCATATACTTTACATACCCTCTATGCACGTCACTGATAGAATGAATGTTTTGTTTTGCAAAAGAGCAATCGATGACTGTCCTACATCAAGCGCAGGAAGTCAATATTGCAAAGTTAGTTAAGTCTAATAATACTTAACATGAATACTGATTTATGGCATAGACGGTTAGGGTATCATTGTCTTAAAGGTATGTTCATTTCAGGATGACAAAGAAGATTTCAACAAGTTTGCGCCTGCCTGGAAGGAAAGCCTGTGGCCCGGGCTCCGAAAAGATCTACGAAACGTGTTGGCCGACCCTTGGAACTCATCCATAGTGACGTGTGGAGCCCTATGAGAGACTCCAGCTGTGGAAATGCAAGGTACTTACTCGCCCTTACTACTAATAATTTTTCTCTTCAAAACTTTAGATATTTATTCAAGAAAATGTGTGAAGTGTAAGATTGCTTTATCAAATAATTATTACGTAAGTGCGTAACATATAAAATGCCTGCGTTTTGATAACATTGGTTTTGATTTTGAATTACCATAGGGGCAGTGTTAAGTGTTTCCTAGAGAAGAAGGGAACAGCTCACCAGCTTACCTTACCGCATTGTACTCAGCAGATGTATTTGAATACCAGAAGCAACACTGAGGAAGTGTGGTCCCGACACACTATTTGTAAAGGAAACCTTTGTTTTTGGATGCATTGCCTATTCATTAATCCCGCAGTCTAGTCTACATAATAAATTGAACGCTAAGAGAAAGTTGTGCATTTTTGTCGGTTATTCAGCGTTACCGATTTATAGAACAAAATTCAAAATTCATTTATTTCAAGTAGGCCTAATATAAGCACTTTTGAAACGTCAAGTCTGTCTGTTTGTAGTGATTCTACCACCGGTTCGGAAGGCAGATTCTACCGAGAAGAAGCCGGCAAGAAACTCAGCAGTTGCTCTTTTCCAACATCAACAATTTACATTTTGTATTTTAACATTCATTTTTCTATCTTGTGAGAGCTGAAAGCGGAGCCGGATGCTTCCAAGCAACCTTGTCATTAAAAAATTCATCAATTGTATAGTAACCTCGCTCTAATAAATGTGTTTTAACAAATTCTTTAAACTTGTGCATTGGCAGGTCCAAAATCACCTTAGGAATCATATTATAAAAGCGTATACTCAATCCCACAAATGATCCCTGTACCTTACGCAGACGATATGCAGATGACACTAATTTATGACCATTTCTTGTAAGTCGACTGTTTATGTCCACTTTTTGTTTATAAAGACTAATATGTTGTCTTACAAATACTATATTGTTATAAATATATTGTGAAGCTACAGTAAGTATGCCTATTTCTTTAAACTTCTCACGGAGGGATTCGCGTGATTTAAGTTTATATATTGACCGTACAGCTCTTTTCTGCAATATAAATATAGTTTCGATATCAGCTGCTTTACCCCATAACAAGATTCCATAGGACATAACACTATGAAAGTACGCAAAATAAACTAGCCTAGCTATTTCAACGTCAGTAATCTGTCTAATTTTTCTGACTGCGTAGGCAGCCGAGCTTAGTTTACCCGCTAGTGAATCTATATGGGCACCCCACTGTAGCTTATTATCCAAGGTCACGCCCAGAAAAACTGTGGAAGTCTCTATTTTTAGTGATTCACCATTTATCATTATATTTTTATCAATTTTCTTTACATTTGGTAAGATAAATTCGACACACTTTGTTTTTTTTGCATTTAAAAGTAAGTTGTTAACTGTAAACCAGTGCGACACATGCGACATAACACGGTTTACTTCGTCAGAGTTATCTTTACTCCTATCAGTCTTAAAAATTAGAGATGTATCATCTGCAAACAATACAATGTCGCATGTTCCACTGACATGGTACGGTAGATCATTTATATACACTAAAAATAGAAAAGGGCCCAAAATCGAGCCTTGTGGGACACCCATTGAGGTATTTGAACCCTGAGACTTTGCATCATTTATGCAAACTCTTTGGGTTCTATTGCTGAGATAAGAGGCAACCAAATTTAGTGCAACGTTTTGGATACCATAGTGGCTTAGCTTAAGAAGCAAGGTTTTATGATCAACACAATCGAAAGCTTTAGATAGATCACAAAAAACACCCATGGCGTTCTGTGAACATTCCCAGGCATCATAAACATGTTTTATAAGTTTAGCGCCTGCGTCCGTTGTGCTACGACCTTTAGTGAAGCCATACTGCTCAGGGTGTAGTAAGTTATTTACATTAAAATGATATAAGAGTTGATTTAATATAATTTTTTCAAATATCTTACTAAGAGCTGGTAAGATTGAGATAGGTCTGTAATTGTTTATATCATTTTTATTACCAGATTTAAATAGAGGAATGAGTTTACTATGTTTCATTAGGTTCGGGAAAGTACCTAAATCAACACATTCATTGAAAATTATGGCTAAAAGAGGAGCAATGACGTCTATAATTTGAGATATTACCTTTACCGACATTCCCCATATATCACCTGTTTTCTTTAATTTTAACAACTTGAAGTTTTTACTGATATCCGATGCATCTATATGTTTGAAATGAAATAAAACTTTGCACTCATTAATGTTGCCTCTTAATAAATTCTGAGCTGCAGTAGGTGAGGAATTTAGTGAATCTGTTAACAAAATAGGAACATTCTGAAAAAAGTTTTCAAAAGTACTAGCAACTTCTGTATCAGTAGTTACCATATTATTATTAATAATTAATTCAAAATTTCCGTCTCGAGATTTAGTTTTCCCAGATTCATTATTAACAATTTTCCAGGTTGTTTGTATTTTGTTTTCAGATTTTACTATCCGATCTTTAATGTATAGCGACTTAGCTTGTCTACAAACATTTTTAAATGTTTTGGAGTAACTTTTTACATATTCAAGGAAGGTTGGAGTCTGATTGTATTGTTTTTCATCATATAGCTCATACAACTTATCCCTGCTTTTGTAAATGCCTATTGTCGCCCAATCACTAAACCTCATTTTATTAGAATCTATGTATTTAAAAGTAAATACTTTATTAAATGCACTTTCTATTTCATTGAAAAGCGTACGATAAAGATTGTCGGGATGACAGTTTTCAAAAAAGAGAGCAGGAATTTTGGCTGATATTTCACCTTCAAATCGCGTCAGTTTACTCTGAGTTATCGGCCTGTACTTAACAATATGTTTATTTCTATTTGTACCAACAACAGTAATTTGTTGGCCACAATGATCTGACCTTAAATTGTTTAATATCGATTTACCTAAGATATCACAGTTAAAAAAAATATTATCTAAACAAGATGCTGAAGTTGCTGTGATTCTAGTAGGTTCATCGAAAGCATTATTCAAATTAAAGCATTTAAATAAGTTTAACAACCTAGTCGTAGTAGTATTATGTAATAAGATATCAACATTGAAATCCCCGCATACTATTACATTTTTAGTAGACATACACAATCGCTTAAGGACATCTTCCATTACATCCTCGAATTGGTTGAAATCACCTGAGGGGGGATGGTACACACACACTATTATAAAACGCTCCAGCTCCACACAAGACAGTTCAATTATGCGCTCCACAGAAAGACTAACTATATCTTTTCGCTCCTTACATGTTATATTATTGCGTACAAAAATTAAGGATCCACCATGAATAGCAGTCTTTCTAAAGAACACACTTGACATTTTGAAGTTATTGATGTTAACTGCTATTTGTGCTCCAGTGAGCCAATGCTCAGTTATACACAATATGTGTATATTGAATTTTTCAACAAACAGTTCTATTTCTAATTCTTTGCCGGTGAAGCTCTGTATGTTTTGATGTACAATGTTCATATTACAGAGCTTCCCCGTTGTCTCACTGTCTAGTTTAAATAACTATTTATTATAGTACTAGAACAAGTACTAGGGTCAATATTAGAAATATTGGTGGTACTTGAAGTACAATATGTAGAGGTGTCAATAGACTTAGTTACAATACTTGTAACAGTATCATTTAAGTTGTAAGCTAGTAAAGATGCCAAGTGATGCTTACTTTTCTTAGATAAAATTAAACTATCTCTAGACAATAGGGATGACATGGATTTATTGATGTCAAAATAAAAAACTGCGTCACTATGACGGCATGTCAGGTTATAAATTAATAAATTTAAATTATAAATATGTTCATTCTGCTTTGAACTAAATGTGCCACAGTAAGGAAAGGCACACATAACGAATTTACATTGAGTTTTACTATGTAAAGCTAGTAATTTATCAATGCATCTTATAATTTGATGCTTTTTGACATTCAAACTGTCTCCTATCAAGAGAACAACATTTTTATTTACATCTAAATAGTCACTATTCAAACTATTAATAAGATAATCGAAACTAGCCCCCGGTGAACATCTATTAGTCACTGAGTGATCAAGGTAATGGTTCATAATAGGTCCAAAACCTTTACCTAACATGTCGGAAAATATAATTGTCTGTTTTTCAGGCATACTTTTTAATAAAGGTGAAGGGTCTGGTATGACAGTTGTGCACTGCTCCAGGCATGTTTCTAATTGGTTGGAAGATACTGTATCACATAATTTTAGGTTAGTCATAGGTATCTCATGAGTACAGTTACATTTATTTGCTAAAGACTCAAAGCGAGCCATGTTGAAGGTACCTAGGGCTAACAACTCATCAGCTGCCAGAATTTGTTCATCAATCTGCCTTTGTGATAGCTCATATTTAATGGTTACAGTTTTAAGTGAGTCCTCCAATTGTTTAATTACATCATTGAGGCTTTGAATTTCACTTTCATAGTTTTCTCTACTTCTCTGAGAGGATAATGAAAGGGTGTTTAATTTATTTACTACTATGCATTGTTCAAATGAGCTGACTGCCTTCTGGAGTTGGTCGCGCTCCTCTATGACCAGATTGTGTGCACTGTTTAACTCTGCTAGTTCACCTTTCAGTTGGGAGTTCTTGGCTATAATTGCTCTCAGTTCAACTTCACTGTCATCTTGTTCCCTCACCAAGTCAGCATTTACTTGTTTGAGTGACTTGAGTTCACGGAGGGCATTCTTTAGTTTCAATTGCTCTTCCAATGCAGCCGCTCTTCTGGTTAACATTGGAGGAGCCATTTTATAGAACTTGTCTCTGAAACACACCAAACAGTGTATGTAAGTGAAGGAAAATAGATGACCTACAGAAGAGAGAGACCAAAGGAATAAAAGTAGGATTCAAATTAGTATTAAACAGAGTAATATTAAAGATCTGATTAGAAATATAAAAACATACTAGTTTGGCATATCCAACAGTTACAAATACTATTTTTTGCGCTGACTATTGAAGTTATTTCTAAAATGTATTAATTACTAAAGTAGATTACTAGAACAGTGACCTATATCATAAGGTGTGCATGAGTAGATGCTGTAAATGTTGTCTGAGACAGTTTCAATAATTCTTTTTCTTCACTTCCACAAATCCGTCAAGTAAAGCAAGAATGATTTTGTCAGAGTGTATATAGGGACGTGTCTCGTGATCAACGAGAATGTACTGTGTAGGGAGTAATGTATTTAATAGCTAGCGGGATAATATAACGTGATAACAGAGAACGATAAAGAAAATAAAAGCAATACTCCCCAGTAAAATCCTTTGAACGTAAATCATACGTCGTTACAGACGTTGGATTTTGAATTCTCGCCGAACGAACCTCCTGTCACATGGATAGTTCGCTTTTTGTGCTCGCTGAGTTGATTACACTTTTTATGACTATTTATCTAATGAACAAACACTTATTTACAAATAATTTACACAGTTTTACGAATATTAAGACTAAAATTAAAACTTAAATTATAAATAAAATACGAGCAGCTTTCTAGATTATACGACATGTCAGCTTGACAGCGACCACAGATTTTTTTTGGAAGAACCAGAAGAACTAGAACCATTAAATAAATCCAAGGAAGGTTATTCTGTATAGTAAAAAGCACATTCCTAATGTACTTTTTATTGAAAATAAATGTGCTGACATTGATGAATATCGTAATTCTCGTCTTATATAATATAAATAAATCACATGATTTTTATATGAATTAACAGATGGTGAGTCTGGCGATGACTGCTGCAACAACAGTGAGGTAGAGCAGGCCTCTACTGATGCCGAGTCTTCTGCTGAGGAAAGGCGGAAGAGAGAAAAAACGACGCGAGACGTCGGCGGCGCTATAGTTGGAGGGGAAGTGGCGACTAGTACAGAGGAGTCTGTCAGCTGCCGATCCATGCGCAGTACACGTGGTACACCGCCGACGAAATATGGCGATTATAAAATAGGTATGTAGACCAGAATTTTTGAGAAGCCACAAACATATGTGTAGGCAATAAAGTTATCAAACTCCTCTGGTGGCAAAAAGCTATGAATGTAGAGTATCTGTCACTTTTGGAGAAAAAAGTTTGGAATTCAGTTGATCCACCTGCTGATAGTAATGTTATAAAGTTAGTTTAAGTGGACATACAAATTGAAATGTGATATAGGGAGAAATTTGCGGAAAAGTGGGTTGCGGGAATAATAGTCTTTTCGCAAACTAGTATCTATGTAGAACGTTGTAATAAAATCTAAATACTACCTCTTTTTCTAGAAGTACTATCAGCATTAAAAAGTTTTTGGAATTTATTTTCTTCCTTTGCATAAATTAGGCATAGGTAGGTAGGGACATAATCCCATTGCTATAGAAATTTTGGGGTTTCTGAAATCAAAAAACCGCGACAAGTAGTTTTGGCAGTCCTCTCGTGATGTTAACCTGACACTGCCTAAAGAATTCTGAAGAGACCGAAACAGGTGGAAATCTGAAGGTGTAAGGTCAGGACTATACAGCGGATGCATTACCACCTCCCAGCCAAACTATCTTAATTTTAGCTGAGTGGCTAAAGATGTGTTAGGTCTAGCGTTATCATGATGAAAAACCACACCTCTTCTGTTGATTAATTCCGGCCGCTTTCTCTAAACTTCTTGCTTTAATCTCATCAGTTGTTCGCAGTAGAATTCAGAATTGATGGTCCTGCCTGGTGGTAACAGCTTATAATGAATAATGCCCTTCCAATCCTACTACTACACACACAGCGTCACCTTGTTGCGAGTTAACCCGGGTTTCGCCACAGTCTGTGAAGCCTGATCGGCCTTTGACCGTGACCTTTTTCGCACTTTCTTGTCGTACATGATCCACTTCTCATCACCAGTTCAAAAATGGTTCGGTCATGATCCACTTCTTATCAGCTCCGTCAAAAATGGTTTTGTGGTCAATTCCCAGTTCTTCAGCTACATTGTACCTACTGATTTGCCCATCTTGGTCCACTTTTTCAAAAATGGCATCCATTATATCCGTCATAGGGCTCCTCCTAACCAGAGCGAGGTGCATCTTTGACATCAAAATTTCCGGATTGAAAACGCTAAACCCAAATTTTTTTCGCGGCTTGCGTTGCATTTTTACCTTTTTTGTAGTAAAATTTTAAAAGGTAAAAAGGAATTTCTTCATTAGATTCACTCATCTTCACACATTTTCCTAATTTGATACCAAAACCAGCCAGATACAAATAGTATAGCCAAAGAGATTTTATTACATGTTCATACATACTATAATGCGAAAAGACTTTTTCCCCAACCTATTAGATTTATTAGCTATAAATTTCATAAATAGTTCATAAATAATCGCTTAAATAAGCTTAAGTTATAAAATAAACACTGAAACAAGTATGTACATTGAACAATTTTTAATATTATTTTCTCTTCGTTACAGATTTGACTCTGTGTTTGTGAACGCGTGTGCTGAGTGGACTAATGAAGAGTTCGGTGGTTTAAACATACCCGCCGGTCGGGTCGCGTACGTGCACGGTTCGGTCGATCCGTGGCATGCGCTATGTATGACTACTACGCAGGACAACTACACGCCCGCTATCTTCTTTGAAGGTATATACTCAGTGGCGTGCATAGCCCTTGGACCCAGGGTATGCACAAGGTGTTCAACACAAACATAAAGTAAAATTAAAATTTAGATTTTAGATAGGTATGTCGGTTTATAATCAAATTACTTTACGAAAGTTATATTTTTGATTGATTTAATACTATCGTCTATCTACTGCTAATTGAATAAAAGTACATACCCTGATTTACGTCACAAAATTATGACACACCATTCGGCAGCATTTTCTAAGCACACTGATGATGATAATATTTTTCCAACATATCATGTTTTTAGCGTTTTTATGAAAATTATTAAGATCACAATATCCTTTATCATTCCACACTTTACGTATATTGGACAATAAAACAAAAGGAAAGCAAATTAATCGATTGGTGTGTACAAAGCCGCTTAGCCAAGAATAGTTTTCGTAATATTTATTATTAAATATACGCGTTACTTTATCACCTTTTTTTGGGATATTTGTAACATTGGTACACTCCTTCCTTTGCGAATGATTTCTAATTTTACGATATAAGTAGGGATAGAAATTAAAGTTTTCTCTAAGTACTTTTTCCAGGCACACTGAACCCAAACAAAGACCGCACGAATATGCTTTCATTATAAAATGAATGAATAAACTATAAATTAACCTTAACACATTAAACTATCACTGCTCAAACTTTTATAAGTTACTGAATTTATGCACTTGAACCGTTTATTTATCACCAACGCCATACAGCATTGTTCGAAGGTAAACAATAATGGCGATCGAATATGCTAATGATAATATTGCAATCGAAATTAGTCAAAATATGTCTTTAATTTTTTGTAAGTATGGGTACGAACGCTATTTTATTTTGATATGTAAACAATAAATAGAAACCATATTTATTGTTAACTCTCTCACTCTCCAATGATTCCTGGAAAACCTAAATTATTCATTTTTCAAAATTGAGACAGCGTTTGGTTTCATAGATTATTTTCAAAACGAAAGACTAATTCGATAATATTAGATCCTTAATTTTCTTAAAAGACACTAAAAGGTATTTACATTTGTGAATAATGTTTTTAATTCTAAAAAAAAAAAAAAAATAATGACCTTTAACAACAATAACAAACCAAGCAAATCATTTTATTCATAGAAAAAATGAAACACGTAATTGATTATTCACTTCCGTAAGCAGTGCTTATAGACAGCCACACTTAGAGAATTTATGAATGAAACTGTTCACACAAAACCGATGCTAATCTTGTAAGTACAAGCGCACGATTATAACATTACACGACACACACTACTAACTTGCACGCACACATCTAGCAGACCGATTCTTTCTTTGGGCGTGCTTATTTTATTGATATTTCTATGCAACAGTAGAGGGCGTCATATGTCGAGTGATTCATAATAATTGATTTACCCTGCAATAGATAACATGAGATTTTTACGTGTTTTAAAAGGTAAATGTTTAGCATGTACGGTTAAAAATTAAAATACGAAGTAGTAAAGTTACGAATCAGATAGACAGATGAACGTGAAAAGGCTTCAACCCAACACGTATTTTCAATCTTGAAGATAGATTAACGTTTACATTTTAATCAATATTTGTATTATTACAAATATTGATTAAAATGTCTGTATATCAATAGCATCTACAAACGCAAGAACAGACAGCAGCGTCTGATGTGACGTTCAAATTCGCGTCCTGCGTGCGACCAATGATAAGTCGTGCCCTCATCAGCAAGATTTTTGTTATTGGTCGTAAACTTAACTCGATCATCATCGGTAAGAAAGAAAGAAAGATGGCTTGCGGTGGCCTTCTTTTTGGTACCAAATTTCACGCAAAAATTTGTTCGTTGTATAATAATATTAGGTCCTTAATTATGAAATTCGCGTTATGTCGTACTGGCCTCGTTGATCTTCTCTTTGGATATGAATTCCAATTTCAAATTTATATAACTATTTACTCATGCTTTTGTATTTTGAAAACCCTAATTTATTTGTTTTATCCTCTTTTGGTGTTTTATGTCTGTCTGTCTGTCTGTAGCATCATATTTCCCGAATCGATTTTGATATTGTGTTTTTGTTTGATATATATATTAGTCGAGAGTGTTCGGGTCGCCGTCAGATGGCGGATGACATGTTTTTACACATCTCCCTGTGTTTTTTTTTTGTTTTCACAACTCTCTTAATATGGCTATCAATTGATAGTCGGGGTATTTTCACTGGTCAGTTATTTTTTTTTTTATTTATAATTTACTGTCAAGATCTACAAAGTTCATATTCATCATCATCATCATATCAACCCATTACCGACCCAGTACAGGGCAAGGGCCTCCTCTCACAGTGTTTTTATTTGCTTAAAATGCACTTAGCATTCTAAGCAAATATATAATATATACTCACACACTATGCCGGTACTTTTGGCAATTAAGTCCAAAATGTCCTTGCATAAACCAAAAATTTTATCAGGATCACCTATACCTAGTGTGTTAGCTATCTTCATGAAACTGATAAAATATTGCAACAATCACTTCTCGTAGGCGTGTTTTCTGTCTTTCAAACGGAAAAACATTCTTGAGGCCATTTATGTCTGACCAAGTTCCAATCTGAAAGAAAGAAGAAACTTTGACTATAAAGATACATTTTAAGGATTAATTCCTTTTCCCTACGTGATTAAATCAGAAGTGGGATCAGAGGAAGGATCAGACCGAAATATGAAGCTGAGCGAGTTGCAAAGCGTAAATGGCAATCGTAGGGTTATATAGTTCAGGGCAGCTCTATAATATATAGCTCTATATACAGGGCAATATACTATTCGTAGACTCCCCTTTTACATGTTTATTTTAATTATTTATTGCATACTGTTGAATAAGGTACATTTTCTTCCAGTTTACTTGGTGTTTGTGGAAAATGTATTGTGTGTGCGTAGTATGGCTTTAGGTGGACATAGAACAAAAAAAACAAGTGGTGCAGTTCTGTTTTGCACGCTTTATTAAGCGAAGCGTTGAGGTGATGCTCCCGCTATATGAAAGTCAAGGTCTTTTCAAAACTAAAAATGACTGTATTTTTCTCACATTGCACTTATAGGATAATATAATCATATCGAGGGGTGAAAGGCTATTTGGTTTAAGCGACATTTTTGCAACTTTACAGGAGAGCCATTTAAAGTTTAAAATTTCCGAAAAAAAATCATAACAAAAAAACTTCTTCAGCTATTGGAATGGAGTAAACTTAATTTAAATTAATTTGAAAACGTCAAGGTGTTGATGCTTATACCATATAAAACGGACCTTTAATTAAGAAGATAAATGTCGCTTAATACGAATTGCCTTAAGCCACTATTTTTCAGGGAACGGAAAAAAGATTTAAGTGACTTCATAACTACAATTGGCTACAGGAAAAAAATACTAAGCGACTCTGCAGTATATTTTCAGAATAAGCCAAACAGCATGAAGTGACGCAGCCCAAGAAATTAACTGTAGCAAGCTATTTATCTCACCTGCCAATTGAGATTAAATTGACTGACTGGCTAATTCACATAAGTAACATATAAAAGTAGTAAAGTATTGAAAATGTGACGTTGGATGTAACATTTTAAGCGTCTAAATCAGTCAATGGCTGTTGAAACAACCTGAATATACCGCTATCACCAAAAATTTCGGGTGCTGATATTGAATAAATAAAGAAATACACAGAATCAGTTCAAGTATTTATTAAGTCACGTAATAATAATAAAGTAGAACTCTTGTACGAAACGTCTCAATGTAGGAACATCAATATTTTTATTTATTATCTTTCAGTCTTAATCAACCACATCAGTTAAAATAAGTATTACTCGCTTATTCATATTTAACAATATTAGGCGTAAATCTGCATATTTTAACACCATCCTATCCATCACATTTGTCACCCTTATGACGATGAGATAACAATCACAAGTTTGTTTGTAGCTATATTTTACTTAGTCACTTTCACACATTTCAATGACAAAGTGACAAAGAAGAAAATAGCTATAGAATAAATATTTTTATGAATTATACCACACACATTACACACTGTGGTGTATAATGTGTGTGGTGTAATTTACCTTAGTATAATAATCATGTAAAATCAGTCTCAATGTAGGAACATCAACTATAATTATAATTAACTTTTAGTACAAACAACAAAACTTCTAGAAATTATATAAAATACAATCAATGCTTGATAATAAAATGCAATAAAAAATAACGAAAAAGTATTTAGTTATCATTTTATTCGACTGTATCCTCTACATCAGTATCGAGTAGAACGTCTTTGGAATTGCAGTATTGCAAATTTAAATATTCTTTATGAAATATCTTGGGTACAACCCCTGTGTCACATAATTTCTTTAGATCCATGTATTTGGCTTTGGTAATCGGCAAACTTGAATTATATCTACGATTGATAGCTCTAGGTTTCGCAATAATTTGTATAGTATCTTCCGGTGCACTATCTTTCATTGAAAATTTTACTTTCATCTGATTTGTATGAGATTTCTTAAATGTTGCTGTACGGATTTTACTTATCTTACCTACAAGGTTTCCCTTAAAATATTTATCAGACATATCATCAAAATTTAAGAAATCCTCATGTGTCAGATTTTCAACATTATAAGGTGCCGGTTCTTTTCTTGCTAGCTGGCATATTGTTGCCCATTGCGATGGAGCCCATACAGTAATATTTCGAATGGATTGTTCTATTGTAGAATGTATGCTATCTACTGACATTTCCGTGTGACCAGGTAAAAGGTAATTTATTTGAATTGCTTCTAAATTGGTCGATTGCAATAAAGCATTGTGTATTGCTGCAAGAACTATTTTATTTTTGTTTTGTCCAGGACAAGAATCTGAATACAAGATCAAAAATTTAATGTTGCCCCGAGAATCAACATTCTGTATGTACTTCTCTATAATAGTGGCAATTTCATTTGCACCCCTCTTTGCTTCAGATTCTCCCCAGATAAAACAAAAACCGTTCCTTGTGATGCTTTCGTAGAAACATAAATTAAAAACAGCATACTTTCTAGAATAAAACAGTAACATATTATTGCCATGAGGCGTATTGAGAACCTTTTGGAGGTCAAAAGAAGTGCACAGAATGGAAGGGTTTTCTTTACCTAATTGTCGATGACAATCCAACCGCTTCTTCGATGCCTCCTTTTCGTCAAAATGAGCTTGCAATTCGGCACAATCCTCTGGCTTCTGGCCTTCAAAACGCAGGCACTTTATGCATTTGTCCTTTTTAGGTACGTGAAACCCAATATTAAAATCAGTAGTGAATATTAGACGGAATACTTTTTCACTTACAACATCCACTCCTTTACTAATTAGGTCTTCTTTATAACATCGGTATAAATTTTTAATATTTTTGACTTCAACAGGCAGATATAGTTTTGTGCTATCCTTTCGGCAGTAGTGCGATGGTATAGCAGGTAACCTTTTGATAAAGGATTTTACTGATTCTTTGATTGCGTTAGATGTTTTGTTGGTGGGAATGCATTTTCCTCTTCCTTCTTCTTTCGCCATACCAAGTTCCTGTGCCGTCAATGTATAATAAATGTATCTTTGACTGATATCAAGAGTGTTCATGAGGAACTTTAAACAAACTTGTCGCCGACCTTCTCCATCATTTATGAAATAAAAGAATGTATTATTCCTGTAATTAGAGTCTTTGGATCTCTTCCTTTTTATGGTTTGTTTAGAAGACATAGATATGATCCACTGTTTTTTTCTTTCTGTAGATAATTCCCAAAAATGTTTAAATATGGCCATTTCTTTTCTGAGGGTATTTCTTTACAGTTATAGGGACAGTTTTTTTCCAAGCAAGGATTCGGTTTCATATTTATTTCTTTCACAATTGAACCATCTCCCTTAACATATTGAACGCCCTTTGATCTAGCATCTTTTCGTACCTTTTTCTTATTTGTTCTTTTCTTTTTTAATCCTGCATCTCCTACTTTTCCATCTTTTATGCTTATTTTCTTTTTTTTCGCTATTCTTTGATCATCTTGATCACTTGAAGACTCATCTGTTTCTTTCCACGACGTTGAGTCCCAAGCAAAATCTTCATCATCACTTAAAAAATCAACATAGCTTTTTTTTAGAACTCGTTTGTTTTTCTTCGGTATTGGATGATCACCTTCTGTTTGTATTTCTACATTGTCATCAGTATTTACTTCTAAAGATTTCCTTAATATATCCATGTCGGTTTCAGGTATAATTTCAGTAATAGTTGGTTGAAGACTGTCGTTACTAATTGTTCTTTCTATTTCTGTTACTTCAGGTTTGTCCTTTTCTTCTTGATTCTAAAAGGCAATTGAAATATTATTCACCATCAAATTTGCAAAAAAACTCCGCACTAGATTTTACAGTAAACGCGAAAGTTTATGAGGGAAGATGGATAATACGATGTTTGTTGCTCATTTATGTTGAAAATATTAATTAGGTTTTTATAAAACTTAACAGTAACATAGATCATAAATCAAAATAACACGTAGACTACTTTTCACAAAGTTACGAAACTAGTGACTATATAAAAAAATCACCGCTCTTTCCACTTCAATCGTTACTTCGTTAATAATTAAATCCTCGTCTTTCAAATCATCAGGTATATATTGTGTCGTTTTTGTCTGAAATAAGTAAAATTTAACGTGTGAATAACAAATGGCTACTATTACAAGTATTACAAATATGAAACATATACCTACTTCTATATCCACAGAATGTGCATAAAAGTTCGATTCATCATTTAAATCAATTGGATCATCAATCAAGGATTCCGGTTGTTGACCTATGCTGTTCGAATTAAAAATACTTAAATCGTTGACTTGTTCATGATAGGAGGCACTTCCTAAGATTGTTACTGTAGATTTGGTGGTGTCGCTTTTATCAGTTACGGAAGACGTATTGTCCTCTTTTGACACACTGATTCGTTTGATTTTGTGTTTGTAGAATTTCTGTCTTTCTCTCTCCATATTTATCTGAAATAGTAATTATAAGGGAAGTACATAAGATGATCCTTTTACAACCACAAGTATGTACCTATATCATATTCATAGTTGGCGCTAAATGTTAGTACTTAACATAGTTTACAAATAAAAGACAAATCAATTACATAATAGATCACTGAAAAAGTAATTTGCATGTCGCTTATCGGTAATTTTATTGTAATAAACAAACTAGGTGTACCTAAAATGTATCTAAAGATACGAGTATTAAATAATTATAAGTACAACTATATTAAACAGTGTGTATATCAATAATAACAATCATGTATTGTTATACAATTATACCGAACTTAAATGAAGACAGTTAGCCTAAGATTGCAATAATTCTCTTAAAATAATGAATTAACTACATACTTAATAGTATTAGTAACATAATTAAACTAATAAATAATAATAACAAATAAGTAAACGTATTACATTTCATCTCAATTTGAAATCTTACATAAACAACACTTACGATTTGTTTTGGAGAGCGCTGTTTTATAAACACTGGCGGCAACTGTGAGTCACGTCACACCTTGATACACTCTGGAGTTCGACTGAAGCGCCTGAGCACTACAGTGTCGTTGAATGATCACGATTTTTAACTCCCGGGTGATAGAATAAATAATGGTATTATATGACATGAATGAAATGTATCATATTAGAATTGAATGATTTAAAGGTCGACTATTCTTTTTATTAAAATTGAACAATGATTCAAAATCCATCAGTTCATTTTACCGTCTGTTTTAAGAGTCATTCATTTAAAAAAATAATAGGACCAAAATGTTTTAACGAACATGCAAAATAGCTAAAACAAAACGGCTATTTAGTTTAAGAAACACCCTAGGTAGAAAATAAATGCAGCTGAAAGAGCTTAAGCGACACTCCATGTCGTATTTTGTTGACGGACAAATGATTTAAGCGACATCACGACATGTAAATCGTGGATATCAAAATGATTTAAGTCACATGTTAATAAAAAATAGAAACAAGAAAAACGCTTTAACCGATATTGAATCTTTTTTCTGAGAAAGGCCTACTGATTTATGTCTCGGTTCTTTAAATCATTGTATAGTTCAAGTACACTAGTAATAAATTAATGCAAAAACGACGTCAGATAATACACTGCCATTATGGAAACAACCCAAAATAGAGTTGTTTGAAGCGCCAAAAAAATTTAAATGAATCCGGCATCATCCGACGGAGAAAAAATTGCTGATTCCGAATATGTATATAACTCAATATCGCCCAAGATGTCGCTTAAACCAAATAGCCTTTCACCCCTCGATATGTATATCAATAAAAAACATTCGTTTAAACAACAATTATTTTGTTTAAAGTAAAAAAAATAATTAAATTATAAAAATATTTGAGGACGTCCGGATACGAACAGACCCGTATGGATCTGGCATTCTCAACGTATCCTTTGCCATTTAAAATCTCTGGGTAGTTCGTTAATAAAAGTTGGATAATAATCGTTTAATTACAATTAATAAAAACTAAAACATATTGGATTAGTCTTTAGTGTGTCTCTTATGATAATTGGGTTCGATGCTTGCGAGCTATTGTGTTGCTTTACGTCGAGAATGACGCAAAATGTTAAAAGTATTTTTTTGAAGTTACACTGCTGTAGGCGCGTTATGAAAAAATTATGAGAGTGAAATTTTAAGATGCGCGCGCATCTGTGACACAAAATTAACAGTATGAAGCTGTCTGCTTAAACGCTCATTAAGTCTCGAAAAAAAAGCTACCAACAAAATAGAAATTGAACCTCGATATTAGTCGCGCATGTTGGTACGCTCGTCACCTCTGATCACTGTTTTCATATTTATAATATTTATCAACATGTTTCTAGTTTATACATTCACAACACGTGTTTTAGTGTCATACAAGTGCGAATTATATATGTGCTAATAAATTATATTCAGTAGTGATTTAAATTGAATATTTTCATTGATATTACTTACTATTTGTGAATATTAGTGAAAAAAATTGTGCTTATATACTTTTTCAAGTGCTCCAATATAATTAAGGTTAACTATCCGTATGTATTATTTATTTATATTTATGTATAAATAAGATGAAATAAATAAATAATTTATAAATTATATCAATAATTTAAACCGCTTTTTCTTAGAAAATGCCATACGACTAAATAAATAATGACTTAACAAATATACATTGTAAAGTCAACATCTCCTGAGGATGCTCCGGTGTCAGAACGAATGGGTCGCTATATTGTGGTGGCGGCCATCTTGCATTCGAAATTTGTCATAGCGGATAATGTTTGTCGTAGGTTGCGATAAAGCCGCCAAATTGTACCTTCTTACTATGTTATGTCTGTGACTTCTTTTTTCTTGGTGTACAATAAAAGTGTACCTATACATTCTTACATTCAGTATAATATTCTCTTTGTCCAGTGCTTTATTTGATATAGAGACAGTTGTGAAAACAATGTAAGTCGCAGTTTCGTATTGGCGGCCATCTTGGATTAAAAATTTGTCATCGTGTATCGTGGTCTAATAGTTAAGTCGTTTTATTCGATACCCATATTGTGGGAGTAGTGAAAATATATGTGATACGCCACTTTGTGTCTTCGGCCATCTTGGAACTGAATATATTGACCAAATTACTATTTATACTTAGCCCAACGGCTAAGTCTAGCATTCAAAGGGGCAGTAGCGCCAACATTTTGGGTGCCATGCCCGTAAGTGAACAGTTAGACGGCTTATATTTTTTGTAAATAATAATTTTAGTGTGTGATTATTATTATTGAAGTTATAATTCTTTTGGCGCGTTAGGGAAAATGATGAGAGTAAATTTTACGATGCGCGCACACTGTCACAAAAAACCGACAACCTGAAGTTAGCTGTAAGGTTTGACAGTGTACACTTTGAATTGTCAAAGTCTGCGGGCTCATTCCGGTGATTTAATTGTACAAAAATCTTAAATTTTAATGTTGAGTGAAACTTGGCTGTCCGATAACTACGAGTCCATTAGTGCCCAAATTCAATTTTGTTCATTATGTCCATTCCTTTAAATATGCATAAATATTTTTTTTGTGATACTTAAATAAACTTTATTTAACTAGATAGTGAGTTATTATAAACTTTCAAGGAATGAAATGTATTTTTTTCTATTGTTAGAGAAGTTTTTTCTACAAACGTAGAATAAGGCGAAATGTAAAATTTTTGAAAAGATTTTTATCTTGTTACGCCATAGTGTAACTTCTTACGCGTGTACATAAGTACACACACGTTTTTTTTTTATTCCACCTACGTCATTGACTGATAGTAAATGATAATAATCATTTAAAAATAATATAACAGATGACTCACTCGGGCTGACGCGTCCGCATGCGGTGAAAAGTTTAAGGTACTTTTTTTAGTGAATTCCTCTACAAGTTGGCTGACTTGACCTTGACTGCAATCTCACCTAGCGGTAAGTGGTGATGCAGTATAATGTGGTAGCGGGTTAACCTGTTAGGAAGTACGGCAGTTATATTAAACCCATTCCCCTAATCAGTACCTACGCGACAAAGTCCATCAATATAGCGAATATTTCAGTTAAGCTCTAGCGACTCGGTTGCTATCTAATCTCACACGAAATTTCATGACTTCTTCATTTTTAATCATACATGCTTACCACGAGTACAACGTAATTTAATGTAATTGTTGGACTTACCTTCTTTAGAGTTCCGGATACGTTGAGCTGATGTACGTGCATGGTAAAGTTCTTTCGGATACAGGTATCATGAAAGTGGATCGGTCCTGTTATGCCTTCGATCACCGTCTGCGGCAAATAAAATAATCTTCCTACTTTAAACGTCATCTGGAATCTCATATGACCTCAAACAGTTTATTTAGTACGTAAGCATATGAAACTATGATATTTAAATGCCGGTGGAAAAGACGTTAATTGCAAGGTCGGTTGATAATGTTTTATTACTAATAACTATTGTGCTTAACGGCGATGATACCAGCAGGATATTCGATTTCTCAATTGCTTGAAGCAGTTTCCAACTGAGATTATTTATGAATGTTTCTCGACGAAAACAGCTAATGGTTTGACAGTCATTTGATGATAAAATTCCAGTGTTTTCTTCAGTAATTTCATATTCAAAAAGATATAGAATAGGTCTGCGCAAATGTTTTGGCGACATATTTACTAGTATTCAAACGTTGCTTTAATCGACGTATAAACATCTGAAGAATCTGTTGAAAGTCCGTGTATCTTTTGCGGGGCACTGGACAATTAACGTGTTAAATCGACTCAGTCTTAATAAAAGTTGACTATTTAATATTTGGATAGTAATTTGTAAACCGAGTAAAACATATATATTTTAAATATATATTTCTTGTGTGCGTGTGTATGTCACTGAACTCCTCCTAGATGACTGGACCGATTTAAATGAATTTTTTGGTATACGTTTGGGTGGCACCCTGCATGGTTTAGATAGACAAATTAGCCGGACTGATGGTGCTGGGGTCCGCTAGTATTTTATATAAATCAAGTTTGAATACCCAACTATTACTGGGTGGAGCGGGACATAAGCGTTAAACATAATTTACGTCTTGTTCCTGTTCATACGGAAGCCCACCTATTAAGAAACTCCGCTGAGGTCAATAAGCATCGCATTAAGGTCTCCCAGAATATTTGCCATTATGACTCGGATCGGCCTCGTATGTAAGGACTGGCATTGTGGCGTTTTCGTACAAAAACTTCAAGACTTGGATGTACCTATAGTGAATTCGGCATCTCTGAAGGGACCTTAACACAGCCCAGGTTTCCACCGAATCAAAGGCTTTTTCATAGTCCACAAACGCTAAGCTAAGTGGCCGGCTTCGGTCTTCTATACAACCTTCTGCAGCGTATGTATATGGTCTATTACTAAAGCCCTTTCGTACCATTCAACGCATGCGTTATGATGTTCCATGAAGATGCAAAATAAAAGCTCATAAGTATGGAGACACCATTTGATATCGAACAATAATATAACTACTAAAGTTATAGACTTTCATCAGAAAACGTAAAACGTGTGGCATTTAGAAAATTTGAGTATAGCGCTGAGCATTTTAAATTTTATAATGTACGAACAAGCGTACAGCTGCGAGACGCATATCTGTGCTGTGATTTGTTTCCTTGGCAACACTGATTTCAGCATTGCGCGTGATAATGGAACGCAAATATCTGTGTACTATATGGTATCATAGTATACGCTCGTTGACATAGACAATCCTAGAGTAGCACTGGTGTAACTTTTTTGATTTATTTTTAAGTCCGTAATATCAGAAGCTCAGACACTGCGGAAAAAACATCACTCGTTGCTGTCATTTTTTTGCGTGGCGTCTTAAGTCTTTCTTCTTTTATATGGCCTTATGGCCACATCGACCGAAAACTAGCGACCGGAAAAATTTCAGTTTGCTGCCGAAAACCGACTCGGCTGAAATTTAAGCATTAGATTGTAAGGTCATCGGTCATCGGTCACGTTATCGGATATAAGGCAAACTTTCATATATTTTATAAGCCTATAAATTCATTTTATGATTTTTTGATAGGTTAAACACCTGTTTTCCACGCCACTTCAAGTAACACTTTAATGTCAAAGAATATAAAGCTTACATTTTAATGCAAATTTCAGTCGAGTTGGTGTTGCGACGATGACGATGTGCGCGAAGACAACAAAGTTATTTTTTCAAATATGTTAATTTAGCAAATTTTGGGGTCAACAAGTTTCACACACATTTTAATGTGCCTTTAAATGTTCTTGTGCAGATTCATCACGCTGAGCGTAACGGGAATAAGGATTATTTCGAAAAAAAATCTAAGTTCATCAAATTGTAGCGCGTGCTAGCTCTTATGGTCAACTGCCGTGTCTCGCCACTTCTGTTCGTGTTACCAGACCCTTTGATCAATGGTAGTTCTTTGAGTATATTCGGTAGTAGAATTGAAAATTCTAAGACGAAAACACGATGCTACCACACGAATCAATCAATCGTCACTTGATTTCATCGATCGATGGATCGATTATTGTAGTTTTGTATTATGGAATCTTCCGCTCTAAGAACGGCGTTTCTTAATCCAGATAATTCTGTTTTTTAACAAGTTTCATACTGACCAATATTGATCGATGTTACATCGACGATTTATCGTCCAGTATCGTAGTTTATATCTGTCCATTAGCCAAACTTATCGTACCAATTCAGGTTAAAGACCAAAATTCGATCGATTTGTGTGGAAGTACCCAACTAAGATGTTCTGCTATGCCTTAGGTAAAGGTTTGACTTGCTAAAATAATATGAGCAGAAACTATGTCTGGGTTACGCGTAGCTTTTAGTTCGCTCTGAGCCTAGAGTTGATGCTTTTTAATTTGTCAGCCCAATTTCAATACTTAACGTTACACAGAATATAAGCGTTTACATATGAGAACGCATACTTACTCACCCACACAAAGGGTGAATGTATACAGTTTAGATATAATATATTATGGGTGTAAATATATTCTAAATCTGACACCAGTCGGCACTGAGTTCAGAGCGAACTACGCTTGGCAGGGTTAAGTGACTTTTACCGCACCAACTAGAAAAACTTAGATCTAATAATAGGAGTTTAATCCATTATACGTGTATTTTTGCTGTATGGCACAATAAATAGAGTTGTATAAAAGCGGTTATCATATTTCATGCTAATTGGACTGTTCATATTACTAATTTTTAAAACTATAAATACAAACCCCTTTAATTAAATTTGATATTGCCTCGCCGTATTCTGATTTGTATGCCTTTTGATTGGATAGGCAAATGATGGGGTCGTTGTAATCCACTGTTTCATTTTGGTAAGTGCGTAGGAACTCGGAATATGGATTCGTGATGGCGCCGATCGCATTCTGTGAAAAAAATAATGTTAAATTCATTACATAATATTATTAGCTGTTGATATCAGTTATTACATAATGTTAGTGCCAGTTGATATTAGTCCATCTGCCAAAGTCATCATTGAAAGTATCCTATTAAGCGGTTCTGCTATTCCTTAGGTTAAGGTTTTACTTGCTAATATAATATGAGCACGAATAAAAAAAAAAGAAAATGTAACAGAAACTGTTTCTATATGAATACTTGCAGTAAATAAAGCACTATGAACCACGAAGATTAAAGTTAGGAAAATAACAAAACTCTTTTAAATTATTAACTTTTTTATTCATATTAAAAATAAGCATTAGACACAATAAATGAAGTTAAGTTTTATAGGAAAATTGAAAAAAAAGTAACACAAAACTATTATTTCACACTTAAAATGAATAAACAAAATTAAATTAACAGAAAGTCATATGTGCCTAGTGTGTTTCCCTATAAAAGGAACTAAGTCCAACTGATAATGAAATTTGAAAGGCACTTATGTCGCGGAGCGACGTTTTATATAAAAATCAGTAGTGATGGGACACATCGATTAAATTTTAAACAATACTGATTTTTTTATTTCATTCATTAAGAAATAAAAAAATGTTTTTATACAAATTATTATTTATGTGAGCAGATTTGTATAAAAATTTTTGTCCTCTTCTTTTTTTAGGTACGGCACCATAGCCAATAAATCTTTTTTTTTTGCTTCATTGATTTTTGACGTACATTTTAACTGTGGAAGGATTATAGAATTTGAATCGTTTATTGTTTTATTCCTTTTTAAAATATTGACTACCCGCCAAGATTCCATCTCATTCAAGGTTGTACGGACTCTTATTTTATTTATTTGCTTATTCGATATTTTTATCCAGTTGGCTTTAGAAATACACATTTTATCCGTAGTAATAATGGAATCTGCAGCTTTTTGGAAATCGAAAAAATTCTCTTTATCCATTGGAATTACCTTAAATGGCTTATATCTCGCTTCTTCGATCATCTTTATCAAATCATTGGGTACCATTGGGCTACATAGCTTTTTGCGCTTTTCAATAAGCGCAAAGTCTCTGTCGCAATTAAGATATGAATGTCCAGTTATTAGAAATTTGTGCTCAATTTCATCAAAAATTCCCAATTTTATCAAATAGATCCACAATAGTATAATCATTCGGTTTTTGTTCTGTCCTGCGCAATTATCGCTCCACATTATTAATTTTTTTTTATTTGTAGCACCACTACTGAAGACTTTTAAAACACAGGATGCGATTTCGTTTCCACCTCGTCCAGTAATACCTACGTGCCATAAGCACATGTATGCATCATTGGTGTCACCAATATGGATTCCCAAGTTAAAGTTTGAAAGTTGGCGACTGTAATACATCTGACTGTGAGTAAGGGCAGGGGTAGATAATACTTGTTGAAGATCCATAGTTGCAGTGCATATAAGGCTTCCAGGCATCTGAGACCTCACCACATCTCTCTTCAAAGTATCCATAGCTCTATTTGCCTTGCATTGATGAAGACGTAGCTTGGTAGCGTTTGTTTCTCTATCCGGACCATTAGTTTTAGCTAGAGCATTTAACAGATCACAAGTTGCGCAAGTATCTGTTCGCTTCCGACCAAATTTTAAATTTTTGAAATTAGCTTTGAAGGTGTCACTGTAAAATTTATATGTAATTGTGATGTCAGGATGCAATACTTTAAATGCATTGTAAAGTCTATTTATGTTTAAATCGGGGCTTAAATATTCTTTTTGGGATCGTGCTCTTCCATAGTGGGATTCTTCTCGAGGAAATGTTGCTACATGCTCCTTAATTAGTTTTACGATGTCCTCAGAGTATTTTCGATGTTTTATCTTATTTCCTCTTTTCTCTTCATATGTAAGCTCTCCATTTTTTATTCTATTAACAAGAACGTGTATTTTTTTCTGCTTGAGGCCAAAAACAGATGAAAATGTTTTCCTACAAACTTGGATTATGTTACCTTTACCATCAGGCAAAGTATAGGAAACCGTACATTGGCGTTTACTATCTTTTGGATCAAGGTATTTTCCATTTCGTCGCCTCTTTATTGGTAAGATATTAATTAAGCCCATTAAGTAACTGCCTTGCTTTTCATGGGAATCTAAATCATAGTATTCCTTACATATCTTTAATTTTTGTTCATGTGAAACATCTTTGCAGCTCTTAGAACATTTGCATAGTATCTGCAATAAAAATAAAAATAAAGTGAAACCCGACTGTTAAAAAATTAAAAAAAAAATAATGACGCCATATTTTCTAACTGACCTACGAGTATATCACGATCGTTTAAAATCGGTTAGGTAGTTCAAGCGCTATGAGGGAACACACGACATGCACAAATTATACGTTCGCATATTATACGCTGCTAAAGTCATAACCTTCCTTTTATTTTGTCGGGTGTAGAAAAAAAATCATTTCTTCGTTTTCTAAGCTTCTTCGAATTCAGCCTTGAATATTTCAGCTTAATCTATTTATAAATTTTAGATCGAATCGATAACGCGGATAAAACGATAGGATCGTTTTTGTTATAAAATAAAAATCTTAATTTTTTTCTAGGTAGGTACATCTACCTAAATCAATATAATATTTTACGTAGTCTTAAAAATGATAATTACAAAAAAGTTGAAAGATACACTATTAAAATTCAAAATACGATGAGTCGTCGGAACACATTCAGCACGTCACTATCAATAATCCTTTGAATTCGACTAAACAAGCATAACAAAACAGTTGTTTGTTTTACCTCGGCACCGGGAGCAGAAACCGCAGGAATGACTTTTTCTGATGTCGAAACATACTCTTTGCCATGAGTTTTAAGTAGTTTTCTTCGAAAACTAGCACTGGAACACTGTTTTTTTCTTTTATTTGCATCACTTGAACACCCAGGCGCGGCGTCACAGTCCGCCATTTTGATACAAAATGAATCAGACGACAATGGTCCTTAGTGCCTTCTGAGAACAGCGAACCCGTGGCTCTTAGTACCCGCGCGAACTTCATACCATTATTTTGTTAGAAAAATATTAAGCTGGGTCCTTAGTGCTTTATTTGTGTTGTTGGGCATGGCATTTAGAACCGAACTGCATACTTAGTTTGAATTTTAACTTTTTGGTACTTAGTGCCTTATTTACTGCAAGTATTCATATACTTTAAATCTAATTTAAAGCAACGAGTTGTGCGTTGCGGTGTGGTTACGGCAGAGAATATAGGATGACATAACCCGTTCTCTCCCCGATGGAGTGAAATTACTACTAACTTCTGCGATCACAAACCCGGCATTGTGATTATGGCCTTACCGCCGGGGTGGTGGGCCTTTAGTCCAGCAGTGGTCTGTTACAGACTATTGATGGAAGCAGCGTGGGGGTCTAGACTCATAATCTCTCTGTCCTATCCGTTATGTAAGAAGTCAGTTCACTCCATCATTTCAAACTAGGTGAGATTGCCGTCAAGAGTTAACTTGTAGTGAAAAAAATAAGTCTCATAAGTAAAATACCATGAAGATTTGTGGATAATTATGTTGATTGTAGACAATGCTGGAAGACAAGGAGCTGATGGATTACCACACTATTCAAAGTTTTTGGAGAATTAACTGTACAGTGATGTCATGAAAAATAAGCAGTGACATCTAAAATATTAGCCGTGCTCACATTTAAGTTCAAATGGGGTCACGGAATAGTGCAAAATGTTATTATCATCCTAGATAATACGAAAACAATAACACACACGTTTATACGCAGACACGTACGTGCATATGCGTTTTATAGTTATAACGATAAGGGTTGTCAAATTTTATTTAAGATAGTTTTTCTATAAACTAAATAATTATAATTATAATAAAATCATTTATTCACACGATTATTAAATAGTGACATAAATCATAGTTTAATATTAAGTTTGGTTGAATCACTGATACCTAAACTGAGTAAAAACTCGTACTACAGATGTTAGTGAAATGTAAACAATTTGAAATCATAATAATATAATTTCTTTGAATGGAGTGTTAGTGATGTTTTTTATGGATGCTGTACTTCTGACGCAGGGTAGTCATGGAGTAAAAAATATTGTTTCTCATTCATTTAACAATCAATTTTGGCGCGAAAACGTAAACAAAATAAGTTTCAATGATAAACATCCGGCGATTAAACAACGCCAAATTTAAGTAACATAGTCCATTCAGTCACGTACTTTATTTTTTAATTAATATTTTGTCTGTGTGATTGGTTGATTGATATTTTTTACACGGTTGAATTAATGTGGGGGGCCTACCAACAGAGCGTATTTTGGTGCGGCGTTGGCAGTTTAGCAGCCCGTGATCTCAATTTGTCTAAGTTGTATAGTTAACTAGTTATTCCTATGATACTATAACATATTGTAATTTGTAATATTGCTAAACCGGAATGCTTAGCATGACATCATTAAACGGAATCTATTTACAAAGATCGCCAGCTGAATGTACAATTATTTCATAATGTTTCGGGTACGTGCCTCTAAGGAATTGTTCCCATTTTGTATTGCCATCACGTAAATATGTAATTGTAACCTACACCCCTGTTTTTAGTGACCCTTGCCTTCGAGTGAATCTTAATGAAGCCTTCTACGCGAATCATTAATGGTATCTCCCATTTTGTATATAAATTATATTACCAATCAATATCTGGCCCCGATCTTTATTTATATTGGTAACAGGTAACCGCGACTTCTTGCGCGTACTTTTTCTAAGAAAAATATAACCATACAAACTGTCATCCAATATTGAACATACCTGAAGGTTGTTCTTTATTAAGAAATAATTTTATAAAAAAAACTGTAACAGTAAATATTGAAATTCTTAGTCTTATAACATCAAAAAAAATATTAGACCAAAGAAGATTATTTTATTTTCGTAACGCACGCAACAGAAATCAGTATACTTTAAATTGCAAATTAATTATTGTGGCACTGCGAAGAATCTATTTTATGAATTTTAATGTACCTAAATTTGAAAATACGAGAAGTTAAATCTTTCATTCTATTAGAGGTAGATTTCCAAAAAAAGAAATTCTGTATCCTACCCGCTGTATCTGTGCACTTGCTGTGAAATTCACTGTACTCTTTACACAAAAGACAGAGCGGTAAAGAAATTATGAGTCTACACTCTCAAGCTGCTTAGCCGGTGGATCGTGTAAGACATTTGAGGACTAATAGGGTCACGGAATACTATGGCAACACCGCGAAGGGTTTGGTCCTAGATAATGCAAAATCAATATTTCACGCACGTTCATTTGCTCACACATACGCGCATTTTTTTTTTACAAATGCCTTATATGTTCATTACATTAGCAACGGGGTGTCAACGTAAATAATTTCTTAAAATTTCACTAGCAGAAAAGTTTATGGTCAATTTATAAAATAGCAGAAGGCTTACGCTTATGTACTTGTGGGGCCAAGCCTTCATGAAGTTTCTTACAAAATCTCGTGTGTGGTCTACAATTGTGAAACATGTAGGGTCATTTCGCCTGTTTGCGTCCACTTAGTGGAGTTGTTAGGTTTGAACGTGAAAAAAAAAATGTCCGTGCGGTAGTTTTTAATCAAATATGGTTGTAATGTAGTCCCTATATAGTCTTGTCAAGTTTAATGCACTGTTTTGGACAACGCATCTGATGTTTTATTCTACACAGGTACAAATAGCTGAAACAGGCGATTTTCCCATTTTGCGTCCACAAAATCCAGATTGCGTCCGCCTGTGGACCAATTGGCGTCCACCTGTTTAGAAATAATTAGGAAGGGAAATAGGAAATCAAAAGGGAAGCTTGTGATTTTAATCAAAACATTTATTTAATAATTGCTGATATCATAAAAGTAAACATAAATTGCACTTCAGGATA
Organism: Pararge aegeria; assembly: GCF_905163445.1. Classification (NCBI taxonomy): domain Eukaryota; kingdom Metazoa; phylum Arthropoda; class Insecta; order Lepidoptera; family Nymphalidae; genus Pararge; species Pararge aegeria. Next base: position 230,059 of record NW_024396991.1, on the reverse strand, counting down.
TTTTTTTTTCTCCTCCAACTAACTCCATTAATAGATTCACTATTATTTCGAATATCATGTCGATGGCTTTATACGATTCTATTTTACCATTTCGGTACAAAGCCTTTAAAATTGGCCAAGTGCGAATCGGACTCGCGCGTTCCGTGTTTTATTCTATTTTTTAATATTTATTGTTATAGCGGCAATAGAAATACATCATCCATGAAAATTTCAACTGTCTTACTATCACGATTAATGAGCTACAGCCTGGTGACAGACGAACAGCGAAGTCTTAGTACTAGGTTCCTGTTTTTACCCTTTGGGTAAGGAACCCTAAAAATGGAACAAAATTCAAATATTGGCAAATACATAAAATAATTTTCGTATAATAATTGTATATTTTTAGGTTAGGTAGGTTATAAAGAGTATATTTAAATAAAATTATATAAATTTTACTCTATTATTTTCGTGTGATAAAAAGATGGACGCAAAATGTTATAGGGTTTCTAATGTAGGAAAACTGTGCGTCCAAGTCTGATTTTTGACATTAATTATCTTTTTTTATATTTCTAATAATATGGACGCAAATCGGCCATCATATTATGCATGTTAATGTTGTTAAAATTGATAGGAAGTTTATATTGTTTTTCCCATGTTATCGTATTTAATTAAACATCTGACTGAGAAATAGTTAGAGTAATCTGCGTCCACAGCGGACGCAAAGTGGTTTTTTTATAAATTGTATGTACCAGTTCGCGTCCACCTTATATAAAAGTGTCAGTAGAAAAATATAAGCACAAACATCGTTATTCCTATAGTGTGGTTCACAATTAAGGTCTAGGGATAACAAAGTATTCTAAATTTCACATAAAAACCTTAAATACTTATCGTGAAAAGTACAGCTGCTCACTATTTTTTTTACAACTCATTCGTGCGTCAGCACTTGTTGGTTGCACACGCAAGATTAGTTTATTTTTCATTAAATTTGGGTTGCACGCACAGATCTTTTGTTTGTGTGTGAGTACCTGTCATAGGTCCGAACATCAATAGAAGCGCTCTTGTTTAGATTGGTGTGTCGGTATTGTTATTTTTCACTGTTGTAAAACAGTGTACCGTCGTTTGGACGCGAATTGGGCGTCGGACGCGAAAAGGCGAAAAGACCCTATGAGGCCGATCTCGTCCTCCTTTTTATTTATTTTATTTTATTGTACAGGAAAACTTACAGCTAATAACAGAAAATAAAAAAAATGGAAGTAAAGTAATCAAGTATAGCCAATTACAAGTTTTCACAGATAGAATTTACATACTAAGAAAGGAAATTGCTCACACGGGAAGTATAGTTAAAAGATTTATGAATAGTGTAGTCAAAAAATAGGAGTGACCAACACTGAAAAGTTATAGCTACTTAAAATATTGTGAGAGTACTTAAAATTATTGATTAGTTCTGAACAGCAGATTTACTAATTTAAGTTAAAAGATCTAAAAAATCCATTAGCCATAATTTTACGCGCAGAGGTTGCATTTGTACAAAAAAGATCCATTTTATCATTTTTATTACTTAGTTTTTTGAATGATACGCAAGATCTAAGCATATAAGAATTACTCCGGAATTTCGTGTGCGAAAAAGGTGTCCACAAAATTGAATGGGATCGAGCGGATCGAGGATGGTTATTCACGGGGACTTTGAAGAACAGCTTATCAAGGAGCGGTGTACAGTCTACTTTATTATTAGCAATATTGATTAAAAAGGTAATATAATTTATATTTCTTCTTAGGGCAAGTGGTAATAAGTGCAATTGAGCACATATAGCTTCATAGGTCAAACTAGGATTGAGTTAAAATCTAAACTTAAGAAACCGTATAAACTTTTTCTGGATTCTTTCAATACGTTGAATGTACACCTCATACTAGGGATTCCATATTTGAGATGTGTATTCAAGATTACTCCTTACAAAGGCACAATATAGTATTTTGATTGTTTTTAATTTGGTAAAATCTTTAGATGATCGAGACAGGTATCTGAGCATTCTAGAAGCTTTACTGACAACTTGGTCACGTGTTTATCGTAGAGTAGTTTAGTTTCAAGCACGACTTCTAGATCTCGTATTTCAGACACCCGGTTAAGATTTTGATTTTTTATTTTGTAGGTGGATTTGAATATATTGCGTTTACGTGTCAATGAAATTGCAAAGTATTTAGAAACATTTAGATCTAATCTGTTGATGGTACAGTAATTATCTAGTCTATCTAGGTCGTCCTGAAGAAGCATCTCATCATTGGGATTGTTAACTACTCTAAAGATTTTCATATCGTCTGCAAATAGTAAAAATTTCGTATTTAGAAAACAATGGTCAATATCATGTATGAAAATGTTAAATAGTAAAGGCCCAAGCAGTGAGCCTTGCGGAACACCTAAAGGTATATTACGCCAAGGTGAAGTGAAACTGTTTAGTACTACTGCCTGTGATCTTTTTTTAACATAAGATGAGAACCAACGATACAAATATCTCCCCTTATTCCAGCTTTTGATAATTTGAGTAATAATATGCTGTGATCAATCCGATCGAAAGTTGTGCTGTAATCAGTGTATACAGCATCCACCTAGTCTTGATTATCCATTTTATCAGATATGAAGTCCGAAGATAGGACCAGGTTAGATACTGCAGAACTTCCCTTAACAAAACCGTGTTGAAATTGATCGAAACGAGACTTAACAACTGTGTATAATTGAGTGCAACGTTTTTGATGCCATAGTGGCTTAGTTTAAATAACAACGTTTTGTGTTCAACGCAATCGAATGCTTTGGACAGATCACAGAAAACACCAATGGCATTCTGCGAACGTTCCCAGGCATCGTAAATATGCTTTATAAGTCTTGCGCCTGCATCCGTTGTACTACGACCTTTAGTGAAGCCGTACTGCTCCGGATGAAGTATGTTATTTACATTAAAATGATTTAAAAGTTGATAAAGTATAATTTTTTCAAAGACCTTACTAAGAGTTGGCAAGATTGAAATAGGCCTGTAATTTTTAAGGTCATTTTTATGACCGGATTTAAAAGGGGTATTAATTTACTACATTTCATTATGTTCGGAAAAATACCCATATCAACACATTCATTAAAAATTACGGCTAGATAAGGGACAATAACGTCAATAATGTTAGAAATGACCATCACCGATATACCCCACAGATCACCGGTTTTTTTCAACTTTAATAACCTGAAATTCTTTACAATATCTATTGCAGATATATGTTTAAAATTAAATAAAACATTGCACTCTTTAACATTATCTCTCAATATACGCTGAGCTGCTATTGGTGAAGAGCTTAGAGAATCTGAAAAACATTCTGAAAAAAGTTTTCGAAAGTATTAGCAACCTCATACGTCACTTTATTGTTATCAACAATAAGTTCAAAATCCACATCACGAGATTTAGTTTTACCTGATTCGTAAGTTACATATGCCCTCGCCTGAGTCGCTAGCTTGGTTGGAGTAGGTCATAGACGCTGGAATGCAGTTATTTTTGGTTTTGTTGTTCATAATTGACCAAAACAATTTAAAATTGAAAATAATAGAATTTTCAGTTTTTCAGATAGTTTCTGTAACATAGGTTCTCAATTTCGATAGCCTTGACACGCAAACGCTCGAATTGAATTTTATCATCAAGATTACCATATACTTTAAATTTGGAATGATACTTGTATTTTTCATTAAGAATTTTTATAAGTTCCCCAGAGAACCAAACAGGATACGTCTTTTTATTATCGAGCCTGCGTTTAGGAATAAACGAGTCACGAAAGCCGTAAACTATATCATAGAAACGCTGAACCGCAATGTCAACACTGGTTGATGAAAACAAGTCCTGCCAGATAATATTATCGAGCTCATCACTAATTTTTCCATAGTCACCACGTCTGTAGTAATAGACTACTCTTTTGCAGGGAGTAAGATGTTTTTCAACTGGAAAATTCAATTCAAAATTCAAAATTCAAAATTCATTTATTTCAAGTAGGCCTAATATAAGCACTTTTGAAACGTCAAGTCTGTCTGTTTGTAGTGATTCTACCACCGGTTCGGAAGGCAGATTCTACCGAGAAGAAGCCGGCAAGAAACTCAGCAGTTGCTCTTTTCCAACATCAACAATTTACATTTTGTATTTTAACATTCATTTTTCTATCTTGTGAGAGCTGAAAGCGGAGCCGGATGCTTCCAAGCAACCTTGTCATTAAAAAATTCATCAATTGTATAGTAACCTCGCTCTAATAAATGTGTTTTAACAAATTCTTTAAACTTGTGCATTGGCAGGTCCAAAATCACCTTAGGAATCATATTATAAAAGCGTATACTCAATCCCACAAATGATCCCTGTACCTTACGCAGACGATATGCAGATGACACCAATTTATGACCATTTCTTGTAAGTCGACTGTTTATGTCCACTTTTTGTGTATAAAGACTAATATGTTGTCTTACAAATACTATATTGTTATAAATATATTGTGAAGCTACAGTAAGTATGCCTATTTCTTTAAACTTCTCACGGAGGGATTCGCGTGATTTAAGTTTATATATTGACCGTACAGCTCTTTTCTGCAATATAAATATAGTTTCGATATCAGCTGCTTTACCCCATAACAAGATTCCATAGGACATAACACTATGAAAGTACGCAAAATAAACTAGCCTAGCTATTTCAACGTCAGTAATCTGTCTAATTTTTCTGACTGCGTAGGCAGCCGAGCTTAGTTTACCCGCTAGTGAATCTATATGGGCACCCCACTGTAGCTTATTATCCAAGGTCACGCCCAGAAAAACTGTGGAAGTCTCTATTTTTAGTGATTCACCATTTATCATTATATTTTTATCAATTTTCTTTACATTTGGTAAGATAAATTCGACACACTTTGTTTTTTTTGCATTTAAAAGTAAGTTGTTAACTGTAAACCAGTGCGACACATGCGACATAACACGGTTTACTTCGTCAGAGTTATCTTTACTCCTATCAGTCTTAAAAATTAGAGATGTATCATCTGCAAACAATACAATGTCGCATGTTCCACTGACATGGTACGGTAGATCATTTATATACACTAAAAATAGAAAAGGACCCAAAATCGAGCCTTGTGGGACACCCATTGAGGTATTTGAACCCTGAGACTTTGCATCATTTATGCAAACTCTTTGGGTTCTATTGCTGAGATAAGAGGCAACCAAATTTAGTGCAACGTTTTGGATACCATAGTGGCTTAGCTTAAGAAGCAAGGTTTTATGATCAACACAATCGAAAGCTTTAGATAGATCACAAAAAACACCCATGGCGTTCTGTGAACATTCCCAGGCATCATAAACATGTTTTATAAGTTTAGCGCCTGCGTCCGTTGTGCTACGACCTTTAGTGAAGCCATACTGCTCAGGGTGTAGTAAGTTATTTACATTAAAATGATATAAGAGTTGATTTAATATAATTTTTTCAAATATCTTACTAAGAGCTGGTAAGATTGAGATAGGTCTGTAATTGTTTATATCATTTTTATTACCAGATTTAAATAGAGGAATGAGTTTACTATGTTTCATTAGGTTCGGGAAAGTACCTAAATCAACACATTCATTGAAAATTATGGCTAAAAGAGGAGCAATGACGTCAATAATTTGAGATATTACCTTTACCGACATTCCCCATATATCACCTGTTTTCTTTAATTTTAACAACTTGAAGTTTTTACTGATATCCGATGCATCTATATGTTTGAAATGAAATAAAACTTTGCACTCATTAATGTTGCCTCTTAATAAATTCTGAGCTGCAGTAGGTGAGGAATTTAGTGAATCTGTTAACAAAATAGGAACATTCTGAAAAAAGTTTTCAAAAGTACTAGCAACTTCTGTATCAGTAGTTACCATATTATTATTAATAATTAATTCAAAATTTCCGTCTCGAGATTTAGTTTTCCCAGATTCATTATTAACAATTTTCCAGGTTGTTTGTATTTTGTTTTTAGATTTTACTATCCGATCTTTAATGTATAGCGACTTAGCTTGTCTACAAACATTTTTAAATGTTTTGGAGTAACTTTTTACATATTCAAGGAAGGTTGGAGTCTGATTGTATTGTTTTTCATCATATAGCTCATACAACTTATCCCTGCTTTTGTAAATGCCTATTGTCGCCCAATCACTAAACCTCATTTTTTTATTAGAATCTATGTATTTAAAAGTAAATACTTTATTAAATGCACTTTCTATTTCATTGAAAAGCGTACGATAAAGATTGTCGGGATGACAGTTTTCAAAAAAGAGAGCTGGAATTTTGGCTGATATTTCACCTTCAAATCGCGTCAGTTTACTCTGAGTTATCGGCCTGTACTTACTTATAACAATATGTTTATTTCTATTTGTACCAACACAGTAATTTGTTGGCCACAATGATCTGACCTTAAATTGTTTAATATCGATTTACCTAAGATATCACAGTTAAAAAAAATATTATCTAAACAAGATGCTGAAGTTGCTGTGATTCTAGTAGGTTCATCGAAAGCATTATTCAAATTAAAGCATTTAAATAAGTTTAACAACCTAGTCGTAGTAGTATTATGTAATAAGATATCAACATTGAAATCCCCGCATACTATTACATTTTTAGTAGACATACACAATCGCTTAAGGACATCTTCCATTACATCCTCGAATTGGTTGAAATCACCTGAGGGGGGATGGTACACACACACTATTATAAAACGCTCCAGCTCCACACAAGACAGTTCAATTATGCGCTCCACAGAAAGACTAACTATATCTTTTCGCTCCTTACATGTTATATTATTGCGTACAAAAATTAAGGATCCACCATGAATAGCAGTCTTTCTAAAGAACACACTTGACATTTTGAAGTTATTGATGTTAACTGCTATTTGTGCTCCAGTGAGCCAATGCTCAGTTATACACAATATGTGTATATTGAATTTTTCAACAAACAGTTCTATTTCTAATTCTTTGCCGGTGAAGCTCTGTATGTTTTGATGTACAATGTTCATATTACAGAGCTTCCCCGTTGTCTCACTGTCTAGTTTAAATAACTATTTATTATAGTACTAGAACAAGTACTAGGGTCAATATTAGAAATATTGGTGGTACTTGAAGTACAATATGTAGAGGTGTCAATAGACTTAGTTACAATACTTGTAACAGTATCATTTAAGTTGTAAGCTAGTAAAGATGCCAAGTGATGCTTACTTTTCTTAGATAAAATTAAACTATCTCTAGACAATAGGGATGACATGGATTTATTGATGTCAAAATAAAAAACTGCGTCACTATGACGGCATGTCAGGTTATAAATTAATAAATTTAAATTATAAATATGTTCATTCTGCTTTGAACTAAATGTGCCACAGTAAGGAAAGGCACACATAACGAATTTACATTGAGTTTTACTATGTAAAGCTAGTAATTTATCAATGCATCTTATAATTTGATGCTTTTTGACATTCAAACTGTCTCCTATTAAGAGAACAACATTTTTATTTACATCTAAATAGTCACTATTCAAACTATTAATAAGATAATCGAAACTAGCCCCCGGTGAACATCTATTAGTCACTGAGTGATCAAGGTAATGGTTCATAATAGGTCCAAAACCTTTACCTAACATGTCGGAAAATATAATTGTCTGTTTTTCAGGCATACTTTTTAATAAAGGTGAAGGGTCTGGTATGACAGTTGAGCACTGCTCCAGGCATGTTTCTAATTGGTTGGAAGATACTGTATCACATAATTTTAGGTTAGTCATAGGTATCTCATGAGTACAGTTACATTTATTTGCTAAAGACTCAAAGCGAGCCATGTTGTAGGTACCTAGGGCTAACAACTCATCAGCTGCCAGAATTTGTTCATCAATCTGCCTTTGTGATAGCTCATATTTAATGGTTACAGTTTTAAGTGAGTCCTCCAATTGTTTAATTACATCATTGAGGCTTTGAATTTCACTTTCATAGTTTTCTCTACTTCTCTGAGAGGATAATGAAAGGGTGTTTAATTTATTTACTAAAACTGAGCGTTCCTTTCTTAATGCCAGGTTTTTTGTGCCAGCCCTTTGTTTTTTTATTAAAGTTTGAGTTTTTTTAATTATTTTACTTATTTTAATGTATTTTTTTATTTTGTTATGGCTATTTAAATAGGAACAGGAATGTTGCTGAGGCTTGGGGTTTTTAATACAAGGACTATCACAAGTCAGATCGATACACATTGGCATTGTTGAGGATGAAGCAACAAGTTCATCGTACAGATTATTTGTTGATAGTATTTCAGCACTGTGTAATTGTGACTGAAGGTCATTGATTGTTGAACATGCCCTACTTAATTCTCCCTCCAACATAGAAATTTTCCCTAGAGCTTCTTCATAGGTTGATATGCATTGTTCAAATGAGCTGACTGCCTTCTGGAGTTGGTCGCGCTCCTCTATGACCAGATTGTGTGCACTGTTTAACTCTGCTAGTTCACCTTTCAGTTGGGAGTTCTTGGCTATAATTGCTCTCAGTTCAACTTACCTGTCATCTTGTTCCCTCACCAAGTCAGCATTTACTTGTTTGAGTGACTTGAGTTCACGGAGGGCATTCTTTAGTTTCAATTGCTCTTCCAATGCAGCCGCTCTTCTGGTTAACATTGGAGGAGCCATTTTATAGAACTTGTCTCTGAAACACACCAAACAGTGTATGTAAGTGAAGGAAAATAGATGACCTACAGAAGAGAGAGACCAAAGGAATAAAAGTAGGATTCAAATTAGTATTAAACAGAGTAATATTAAAGATCTGATTAGAAATATAAAAACATACTAGTTTGGCATATCCAACAGTTACAAATACTATTTTTTGCGCTGACTATTGAAGTTATTTCTAAAATGTATTAATTACTAAAGTAGATTACTAGAACAGTGACCTATATCATAAGGTGTGCATGAGTAGATGCTGTAAATGTTGTCTGAGACAGTTTAATAATTATCAAAATTAAGCTTAATTTGCTATACTCCGCGAAAAGCAGGAGAATCTGTGTAGTGTAATTTATAATTTCTTCAATCCTTATACCCCACACCAAACAGATCCTCGGCAATATACCCTCTACGCACGTTTCGCTCCGAAACCGGAGCATCATCAGGAGATGTTGACTTTACAATGAATAATTGTTAAGTGAAAAATTCGCCAAATGTGTCGCCTTTTATACCTTTCTGACCCCCACCTAATCTATCTAAGCCCCTCCCACCTCATTAGTGCCTCTGAATATGTTCAATAGAGGTGAAGTTGATAAATTTATTTGTTCGTTTAGTAATTCGAACCTCCCATTCCTATGTTTAATAATTTCTAATTGTTCCCTCAAATCAAGTTTCAACCCTTTGTCGCAAGCATGTAATATTTCGTATGAATGATTACTGGTTACGTTATGTCCACTGTCTAAAAGATGTTTTGCAAAATGAGATTTTTCAGGATGGTTATGATTGAAGGCTGCCATATGCTCTTTGTAACGTGTTTCAAATTTACGTCCGGTCTGACCCACATATGTGGCGTGGCATTCAGAACATTGGAGTTTATATACCCCTGATCTGTGCTTATTGTCCAATCTGTCCTTACCGTTACAAATAGCTCTCAGTTGGTTATTTGTTCTAAAAGCCACATGAACTCCATGTGATCTAAGTATCTTTGCTACACGCTCTGATATAGATCCGAAGTAAGTCAGACTGGTCTTATACCTATTCAGTTTGTCCATTGGTACGGCGTATAACTCCTTAGCAATCAGCCTCTGTTGTTTCTTTTTAATTATGCTATCAACCAAACCTGAATTGTAACCATTTGCATTTGCCATGTGATAAATGACATATAACTCTTTCCTATAATCCTCCTTAGTTAATGGAATAGATAATAATCTATGAACATAATTAAGAAATGCTGCATGTTTATGCTGCCAAGGATGACACGATGAAGCTGGTATGGTGTTATCTGTATATGTAGGCTTACGATAAATCTCAAATCGATGCTTATTGTTACTACGAGTTATTACCAAATCCAAGAAATTTAATGAATTGTTTTGTTCCATCTCTGATTTGAATTTAATTTTTGGATGAATTTTATTTAGCTTTTCCACAAAAACATCTAGCTGTCTATCTGTCCCCGTCCAGCATATAATTATATCATCTACGTATCTATAGTAATACAAAATATTATTATGAGTTACTATGTTCTTATTTTCAAAATAATCCATAAATATTTCAGCCATTAAGGGACTTAGTGGAGATCCCATAGCTAATCCCTCTCTTTGATGATAGAACATATCATTAAATCTAAAATAATTTTGCTGCATACATATCTGTGTTAATTCTATTAATTCTGATACTTCTCCTGGATGTAGACGTTTAATTTCTAATAATTCAGTCAAAATATGTAAAGTTTCATTAACTGGAACATTAGTAAACAGACTGTCCACATCCAATGACAGCAATTTGCAACGGATAGGTAGATTTATATCTTTGATTTTGTTTACTAATTCAATACTATTTTTGATTGCAAATTCTGGCTGAAAAGAAGTCTTCAATTTTAAAATATAATTTAAATATTTGGCTAAATTATATGCTGGGGCTCCAATGTATGAAACCACTGGACGTATAGGAATATTTCCTTTGTGTATCTTTGGTAAGCCATACAATGCTGGGGCCCGAGGATTCATTTCAATGACTTTCTGCTTTAATGATGTTTTAGGGAATATGTATTCTGATTTATTTATAGCTAATCTAACTTTTGCTGCAAATTGCAACTAAACATTTTGCAGCAAAAGTTAGATTAGCTATAAATAAATCAGAATACATATTCCCTAAAACATCATTAAAGCAGAAAGTCATTGAAATGAATCCTCGGGCCCCAGCATTGTATGGCTTCTTGTATCTTCACTTCCACAAATCCGTCAAGTAAAGCAAGAATGATTTTGTCAGAGTGTATATAGGGACGTGTCTCGTGATCAACGAGAATGTACTGTGTAGGGAGTAATGTATTTAATAGCTAGCGGGATAATATAACGTGATAACAGAGAACGATAAAGAAAATAAAAGCAATACTCCCCAGTAAAATCCTTTGAACGTAAATCATACGTCGTTACAGACGTTGGATTTTGAATTCTCGCCGAACGAACCTCCTGTCACATGGATAGTTCGCTTTTTGTGCTCGCTGAGTTGATTACACTTTTTATGACTATTTATCTAATGAACAAACACTTATTTACAAATAATTTACACAGTTTTACGAATATTAAGACTAAAATTAAAACTTAAATTATAAATAAAATACGAGCAGCTGATTATACGACATGTCAGCTTGACAGCGACCACAATGCTATATGTAGTGATGGGTGATACGAGTCTTCAGGTATCAAAGGATCTAGACAGCCAGAGACAAATATATTGCTGTCGTTAGACAGCACTAGATCCAATATGCGACCATAGCGATTTTTTATTAAATTAAACTGACGTAAGTTACAAACACTGAGCATGTCAACAAAATTAATTAAATAATTGTTCGCCAAATTGTGTGCTCGTAGGTAATAATCCAAACCTAAAACCCATTCGATGGTACTCATATTAAAGACACCTAGCACCAAAAATTTATCGTCTAGGAAATTGGCCATAATCATTTCAAGATTGTCCGAAAAATTAATAATTTGAGAAATAAATGAATTACCTGATGCATCTTCACATAGATATATCGTGCATAGGTGAAGGTTGACGCTCGGTGTTCGTTTCAGACGCACAGTCACCCATACATCCTCAGCAGAAGAGTGTTGGCTGGTCACAGGCTCCGCGAGGAGGTCCCTGTGGACAGCGACAGCTACGCCTCCGCCACGCGATTGACCCGTTTGAGCATAATTACGATCACGGCGCCAAACGCAGTAACGTTCATCAAACAGCTCATAACTACCGATTTGATCGTTCAACCAAGTTTCGGATAAGCAAATTAAATCATAATTAGACAAGGCCAGGGACTTTTTAAATTCATTGGTTTTAGTACGGAGTCCTTTGACATTTTGGTAGTAGATCAATAACGAAAATAACGAATATAAAGTCACTATTAATATAAAATAATGTCAGTATTGTATTTTGGTATAAAAATATAAATGGTTAATTTGAAGTAATACGTTTTGAAGTAATGGCTAAATTGACAGTAATACGTAATACGTGATACCCACAGGTTCGCCACATCAAACTCCGGAGATGGATATACCCGAATGTAAAAGTTATAAGGATCAGACGCGTATATAATACCAATAAACAGATCAGTTATCGTACCAAAGCCATCCCTCTTGCGTTCGAACTTATAGAAAAAAAATCTTGAATCTAAGGATTTACTATGCTTACAAGTCATTCTGATTGAATGCGGATGATAAACTATAACTATAACTAAGGCAATATAAAAGAGACATACAAAGACAGTGTAATCTTAATACACTGCAATAAGAAGTTGTAGTGAAAAAACAGTTTATTGCCTGCCTAAAGTTTGTACAGGTTAAATATTTGAAATAAAGTATAAATGTACATAATATTGAAAATCTAAAGTAATTAAAGTTAACAAGCACCAATAGCCAAAGTATACAATATTTGTAAGGTTGTTTAATGTAAGATCGCTTCACTTTAGTAATATATGGACACATTATTTGCGGGCTTAAAAATAATAGTCAACGAACAGATAACTGCGAGGCAATATAAGTAATACCGCTTGAGGATATGATATAGAAATATGTGCTGTAATGGTTGAGCAGTAAGGTTCATAATACTACGAAGTTTTAACATACTTACGGTTGAGTTACGCGCACTAATGACTAGTCAATGCAAGCTAATAATTAGACTACAGGGGACATAAACCGATGGCCCGCTATGTTTGAAAATATAATGCAACACCATACAGAGACAGAAGATAATGTAATTTAGGACTAATGTAGCACTAAAGGGAATACACCAACTTAACAGATTTTTGCAGGTCTGAGACCGAGTTTATAGTGAAAACTTTTGATGTCAGTGATTTCCTCGCCCATATTTTGGAGTGCTTTACCCATATGTACTAAAAATTTCCAGCACTCTTCTGCATAGACTTCGCCTTCGTTAACAACTGATTATATACGGCGTTAGGTGGTCGTTGACATATATATTTCCCGCACCAGTCAAACCCAATGTGCTAGGTGTGAGCTGTTTACGTTTTCTCATAGCAGCTACGAAGTCCTCTTTTGCGTAGCGGTTGATGAATGACATAATTGGGAGCGTCTTTTTGGTAAGTAGGTACACTTGTTATCATGTTGATGTCTTCTTTTCGGAGAGGACAATGTAAGACACTCCCAATCCGGATAGCAATGTCAAAAAGGTTTTCATCCTTTTTACTTGGAACACCCTTTATTTCGACATTGTTCATTCTCATCTACTGCTCTCTTTCGTGACTTTCCGAACTCAGCTTCGATAAACTGGCTTCTAACCTTGGCACATCATCCGCCAGCTTCTGAAGCCGAGTAACGCTGGACTCCAGGGTATCTATCCGACCTCCCGGAGAATCCCATAATAGTGTCCTGTGCGAATTGAAGTGATTCCTTCATATCCTTTATTTCACTTCTAATTATTCCCAGGTCATCTTTTAGACTCTGAAGAGGTGCCCGTTTGTAAGGTTATGTTATGCAACTGCTCATGAAGTCTGTCCAGTGTTACGGCGGTCGGTGAGATGCTTTCCACTTCCTGACACGTTGAAACGGATATTCCAACTTTGCAACGTAGACACTTCCAAGATGATTTGTTTTTGCCCAGCTTACGATATCCAGCTTTTGTATTTACGCGCCACCATTAAATTCAGAATTACAACGCCCACACGAAAACATATATATTTTTTGTGGTTTTGTTTAGAGCCTTAACCCTCTCACTTAAATTGGTGTTATTTTTAGACTCTCCGCCCCAGTCCTTCTTTTTTTTCTGCTCCTCAACCAAAGATGATGGCCCATTTTTCTTATCACTCCAGTGAGAACTCTTGCGCGTACGACTTATTAGCGTAAAGGCCAGTAGGGCTGATAACAATTAGTCTGTAAATCAATACTTTCAATCGCCGGACGGTATACGGACGCGGATAAAAAGGCAAAAACGATGGATTTATACTTGCCGCATGTTTGAAGCACCGTAATTTCCTCAATTAAATACTTCCTTCCTAATCCATGACTGCCTACGATATTGCACATCCGATTACATAGTATTTGCATTGCTTCTAAACTGAAGCTTTCAGTATTTTTTACTATGCGAGGGAACGTGTAGGAGACACGTTCCCTCGCATAGTAAAAAATATAGTTTTAAAAGAAATTAATACCTTGCGTTCAGTTTTGGTAGTAAAATAGCGTTTAGAATATATAGCATAGAATTTTAAATACATCAGAAAAAAAATTGTCATATTAGGTACGACTGACGGGAGAAGGAGAGCGGTTCATGTTGTTCGCAGAAGAGAAAGTACCTACACGCTCAACGTCGATTACTATTCTATAGAATAAGAGACTTATATGCGAGTATAACTTTAGAACATTAAGCAAAAATACCTGTTCGCCGTGTTGTATCAGGGGAAACTTGTTCTACAAACTACTCACCACCATTTTAGTATTATAACAAGTAGCCAGCCACAAAATCAATCTTGAAGGACTAATAATTCTGTTTTTCCCTTACCATACGAAGAAACACATTCTTCATAAATAAATATTTCCACGCCACTATATAGAACAGGGATCACCAATTAGTTTCGCTAGGGGTCCGTTTTAAGAAATGAAATGACCATCGCGGTCCGCACAACATTTTATAGAAAAAATAATTATTAAACAAATGTAATTACAGAAATAACAAAGGTAGTTTATTACACATCAATGAGAAAAATGTAGTTTTTTGTTGCGGACTCCTGAAAACTCCTGAAAACAATTGCAGCTTCGTTGCTCGATTCACCATCAGGATGCAGAGAAAAATGCTGCTGAGGATTTCTACAACATTCTCAATTTTCTTAAAATCTGCGAATCTGTTTTTAAATTCCGATTTAAGATCCGTTATGAACGTTTTGTATTGGTCGGCGTCAATCTCGTTGTCACTGCTGATTATTTTATTTAAATTGGGAAAGTGGAAGCATTCATTACCAAGACCAAGATCATTAATAAAGAGATCGAGTTTTCGCGAAAAACTTTTTACTTCTGACATGAGCTCCCATACAAGTTTTCCCTTGCCTTGAAGTTTAAGGTTCAGGTCATTGATATGTTTAAAAATATCCGTCAAGAAAGCAATGGCAGCTACATTTTCTTTTTCGTTTAAGAAACTTAAGTAGGCGTTTGCTGAAATCTAATTCTGATCACTGTTAAAAAGAAATGTCTTCAAGTGTTCTAAAATGCAGCCTTTGCTTAACCATCTTATATTGTTATGCAACAGTAGATCGTCATATTGTGCATCAACTTCTTCAAGAAATGATTTCAATTCACGATGTTTCAGTGATGATTTCGCACGAAGAAAATTTACTATTTTTATCACTTCTTCCATAATACGCTCAAAATGATGATTAAGTTTGCAGCAAAGCACAGTTTGGTGAATAATACAGTGATATGAAATCAGATTTTCATTACATCTGGCATTGCTACTCAACAGCTGAACTAGTCCTTTTTTACTCCCAACCATTGCTGGCGCACCGTCAGTAGTTACCGATAAAAGCTTTTTCAAGTCTTAACTCATCTTTATCAAAATAATCCATCACTGCTTTGATCATGTCTTCTCCTCGGGTTCTTCCTAATAGCGGCAAAAGAGCCAATATCTCCTCAACAAAAGTTTCTCTCGTTTGGTCCAGGTAGCGTACAAAAATATTTAACTGTGCCGTAACAAAGACATCGCATAATTCATCCATAGCCAAGTCGTAATAGTTTGCATTATTTAACTGCTGCTTCACATCACAGTGATTTTCTTCTGCCAAAACGTGTGTATTTCTGGTGCTAGTAGAAGCAGATAACGGAATACGTCGTATCGTCTCAACAACATCCTTTTTGTTCTCAAATAAAGCATTACCCGCTTCGAGAAAGCATTCTTTAACTACTTCAGCATCAGTAAATGGTTTCATATGCTTAGCAAGAGTCCAAGAAATACGTAAAGAAGCCTCACCACATTTTTCCTGCTCAGTCATTGAGCGACTTATGATCTGCGTCGAAGATGAGTAACTTGATAGTAAACTTGCAATTTTAGACTTACGCAGATCACTAGCAAGTGGAAAGTTTTCGGCAAATGATTTGTGTTTGGTATCATAATGTCGTTTTATATTCGAGATTTTTATTAACGCCACTGTTTGGTTACAAATCAAGCACATTGGTACTGCTCCAGATTTGGCAGCGTAAAATAATATAAATCGGTCCATTCTGGCAAAAACTGTATATTTTCATCTTCAACTTTTCTTTTTTTCGGTTCCATAGTAATAAAACTCGCTAATGTAAACAAGTCGGTACTTAAACTCGTAAAGTAAGCAAGCAAACGTAATATTTCAAGCACGTGGGTCGTCGCAGCGTCCGTCGCTCAAACTTAAAACAAAACCCTGACTCCCCGGGGCGCCGGCAGCCAGAGCGATCGCGTGATTACCCCCCGCGTCCTCGCGACGCCCGCTCGCTTCCCCACCGCGACGATCAACGCTTTTGCAATCCGCGAACTCTTTCTCCCTTGCTCGTGACTTCGCCCGGCAGTTTTTGATTTGACGTCAACAAAGATAATGCGGGGGATACATTTTTATAAATTACGTACCTACTCTGTAGTGCAAAAGTTGCAGTGTTCTCGCGGTCCGCACAAAATGGGTCGGCGGTCCGGACGCGGACCGCGGTCCGCCATTTGGCAACCCCTGATATAGAACATTAAAAAGGAGCACGCGGCTCTGAAAACCTTCGGGCCAAACGTAGAGATATGCAATTGTTACTCTCACTGTATGAATAGTTGCGCTCGATGTTAGAGCACGCGGCTTTCAGTGGTGGTGTAGGGTTGTATTCGTCTACGCGTAACCCCGATGCACGGCCGACCGCACAACAGCGCCGCTTGGCAAAGCGCAAGAGTAAGTGCCATGCCACCGACCGTGCGACAGGAGGGCCGAAGCCCATAAGAACCCATCTTCCACGAAAATACACTCATAGCGCCTTTCCGGATAGCACACAACACTGACGCGGGCCCTCAAGCCAATAAATTTGATTATATATCGATAAATATTACGAATATTAAATGGATTATATCTATACGTGCTTTTATCCTTCTCTCATATTCCAATCCCTACACGAATGTCGCAAATAATAGAACATCATTTCCGATATTCTATTATTACTTATTGGAGGAACTAAAGGCAATAAACACAAAATATGTACTTCAAATGAAACTAAATCAACAATATTAAAATTTGATAAAATAACAAGGTTCTTAGTAATAAACACAAAGTTACATAAAGTTAATCAAAATTAAAGGAAATATTAAATGGATGGAACCGCCTACTCAAGAAGTAGGAAAATAGGTTGTTGGATCAGCTTATAAAATGATAATCAAATCGCAATTTTTGTTTATTTCGCTCTAAAATTATTATAATCGATTTTATGATCTCCCAGCTATTTGGTTTATTGTAATTTAATTTTCTTATTCCAGTTTATCATTCACTTCTCAAAAGATAGTGACCATAATTAGTTAGAAAACTTTGTTGATCCACCGATATTTTGTAATTACTCAATCATAATACAGTGCAACCTCGATATAACAAATCTGAGGGGAACAAGAAAATATTCGTAATATCAAGTAATTCGTTGAACTGAGGTTTGTTATGTTGAGGTTAGATTGGTCTAAAATTCGTTATAAAGTGGTAAAAGAATAGTTTTATTCACACATATAAATTTTTTTTCTTACATTAATAATCAAAAACAATTAACAATGTGGTTATATAGTAGCTTAATCTCAATTTTGTTCATTGATTAGAAAAAAAGTCATTGATAGTTGTCTGTTTACCACCGGTATGAGTTATGACATCCAAAGCGCAATCTAATTTCGTGATGGATTTCACTACATCGTCACTCAAACCTCCCTTTTTGAGAAACACAGATTTTATTGTATTCAAAGCATTATAAGCATCTTTTATTGTGAAGTTATGCTCATCAATTTCACCCTCTTCTTCCTCGTCTTCATCCGCTTCTGCATTAGTAACTGGCCACACAGATGTGACGATATCAGCATCAGATAATTCATATTTGCCAGTGCAAAAAAATATATATTCCCTAATTTTGTTCTCACTGCTTAATCGGTAGAAAATATTGGTGGTAAAAATAGCCCCTCTGCCTTATAAAGGGTTAACACAACGCGGTGGCATATTACAGTTTTTCGAAGAATGTCCAAAGCCCTAACAACTTAAGCACTGTCTACCTGAAGAGAGGTTAGGTTTAAATTTTTCAATCGTTATAACACAGTTAAATAAGTATTTTATTTGTCGAAATTTGACAACATCAGAGCCTTCGGCGAGTTGAACTAAATATGGAGGACAAGGTGCCTCATTGTTTAATTTTAATTTAGTCACAGTAGCTCCCACAAAGCCAAGCTTTTTGAGCTCATCAGGAAGATCCTTTTCAGTATAGGCAGGTAGACCTTTGATAACTACCTTGGGTGTTTTTTCATCCTTGCGGGTGTATGTGTAATACACCATCAGCAGATCACCTTTTAACAGCTTGATGAGCTTCAGGTGAATAACAGATGACAGCTACTTTATTCCCGTTTCTGTATTGGAGATGAAACTGCTTTTTATATTTACTTACAGTGTCTTTGATGTTTTCATAGGTCATATTTTTGATATACCACGAGTGGTCTCCAGCGATGGCAAAAGGTGGCGTTTCTTATTGCAAACCCGACACCATGCTCACGTTTGGCAGATTCCTCTTTCCCTCTCCAAAAAAAAGTGTAGTGAGATTCTCTAATGGAGCCTTCGTCGGGAATTCGTGTTTCTTGTAAAGCTGTTACTGCTATGTTGAGCCTCTGTAACTCAAGATCAATTACAGCGGTTTTACGTAGGTCTTGTACGTTACCTAAGCCTCCACAGGTGTTTGGGAGACCTGTCCTCAATGTACGGACGTTCCGCGTCGCAAGACGCATAGATAGTCGGGTAATAGTAGGTTTTATTTTCGTGAATGCAGGTGTAACAGATAACGGCGCTAGTTATCTGGCTATAAGCCAGTGTTCTCCACACCTCAAAAGAACAGACTCGCACCGAGACGGATCAGTACCCAATTGGCCGGGGGCTGCCTAGCTTGAGCTGGTAACTGATCGATGAGTCTACAATGGACTCTCTCACTGTCGAGAATGACCCCTAGCGTCCACACTTACGCCTATTCATGCGGACTTATAACTGGTAACTGCCACTCTCCGTGTTGTTTCCGCGAAAGCTAGCTCTCACGTGTGAAGTGTCCTCTTCACAGACAGTGCATCGCCTGGGACGATATTGAGGAGATGTAGGGTTGCCCAAGACCTACACCACCCTCTCGGCCTAGCTGGTCTGACCCACAGGAACGATAAGTCGATATATGTGGAACCAGGTCGGCTGCAGGTGACTGCCGCTTAGACAGGTTGGACCCATGCGCGCCTAACAGAGTAACCATTCCGGGTTTGATTTTTGAGTTTTCCTTCTCCTAGACGGGTTGCAGACCAATGCTGACGAAGCCCATCCCTCCGAAACTTCTATATATGCAAGTGGAATAAACCCCTTAATTTCTGTTGATGTGTATAAGTAGAAAGAAATATCATAACAATTCATATTTTTCTAGCTTTTAAATCAAGATTCTATTTGAATTATGTTTTCCATATACCAACCAATCGGTCTGAAGTAGCCGCAGCTATAAATGCACCACTCTTAGAATAAGTAACAGCATTCTTTGCAGCATTAGATCTAAAGAATATAAAGCTTTTCCCATGGTTAAATCCACGACCTTCAAAGTGCCATCTTTACTTGCAGTCACTAAACATTTATTTTTAGGATGAAAAGCTAATTGTTTTATAAGCTGTATGTAAACTGAAATATTGCGCTGTTTTATGAGTTCTTGTATCAAATAGTTTTAATTTACCTAATGATGTACCCACACCTAGAAATTTAGTTCCTGGTAACCAAGCTAAATTATTTCCATGACCGCTCAGATACTCGTATCTACGAGGGGGCGTTTTTAAGTTCGCGGCATCGGGGGTAAGACGTGGAAATAAAAATACAAGTTTATTTTTCCTTTTCAATATATTCTCCTGCAACCCTAATACATTTTTCAGATCTTTCAATTAGCTTATGTATACCCTCGAAAAAAAATGTTTTTTCTTTGTCTGAAAAATAAGCTGAAACTGCTTCCTTCACTTCTTCATCGCTTGAGAACTTCTTCCCCCGAAGTTCTTTTTTCATTTTTGGAAAGAGATAATAATCACTGGGAGCCAGGTCAGGACTGTAGGGTGGATGAACCAAATGAAGATATCTTTTTGTTTATCTGGAACCTCCAAAGCCTCCAATCGTGTCTATAGAGATTATTTGAAAGGGTTTCGTGGCTGGGCCAAGCTGAGACATAAATCCAAATTTATCTTGTCCTCTTGATTTATTTTTAATACAAATTTCACAACTACTACAAACTTTTTTGATGTTCTTCATCAAATTTTTAGCTGCATAGTGTGGACTAATTGTCTTCTGCATTTGTCCAATTCCAATATGGCAAAATTTATCATGCACGTTTTTCAACAATTAGCTAAATTGTTCAGAAAGAATTATTTTTTTTCGTTTTTTACCCATTTTGAAGAAGACGTTGCATCGTTCAATTAATTTGCTTTTTTTGTTTTGTATTTCTTCGTAATTTTTTTGATCTTTTATGATATCTTCAAGTTTAATTAAGTTCACAACTTTTAATTGTTCATCTGTATTTTCATTGGACTCCAATACCGGATTTCTGCTCAGGCAATCCGCTTCCAAATTCTGTTTTCCTGGTGCATATTTTATTTTAAAATCATATTGTGAAAGATAATATGTTAAATCACCAAGCTCTTCATCAGCCCTACATTTCAGATTCATGTTTCCAAGTGGTTTGTGGTCTGAATAAACTGTAAAAGTTTTACCTATCAACCAGTATTGCCAGTATCTCACCGCTTCCTTGATAGCTAAGCATTCTAAGTATATTGCTTTCTTTTTCTTTTGTGCTTCATTTAATTTTTTTGAAAAATATGCAACCGGATTTTCTTTACCATCCGGTTGTGTTTGCCCCAAACACAAATAGCCCCAATACCTTCTAAAGAAGCATCAGTATAGATGTTTATTGGTAAGTCCTGATCATATATTTCTAGAACTGGTTGTGAGCATAGCAAGTTTTTTATCATTTCAAATGCTGTTTGGCATTTATCTGACCAAACACATTTTTGATTCTTCCTTAGTAAATTATGCAATGGTTCTAGTATTATTGCTCTTTTTTCTATATACTCGTGGTAAAAGTTTATTTTTCCAAGAAATTGTCTCAAATTTTTTTGTGTTTTTGGAACTGGAAAATCTTTTATTGAAATCAGGTTATCTTTAAGTGGTTTTACAGAATTATTCTGAATTATGTGACCCAGGTATTTGACAGAGTCTGATGCAAAGGTGCATTTGGTAAAATTTTAGCCTGAAGCCTTCTGTTTTGATTGCATCTAATAACTGTGTTAGATGACCAATGTGTTCATCGAAAGTTTCGGAATAAATGAGTATATCATCAATGAAATTAACTGTGAAATCTATTAGTTTATACTTACTCAATATATTACTTAATATTCTCTGAAAAATTGCTGGTGAGGTCTTTAACCCAAATGGAAGGCATGTCCATTGAAAATGTCCATCCTGTGTAACGAATCCCGTCTTTTTTCGATCTTCGATTCGTAAAGGGATAGACCAAAATGCTGAATTTATGTCTAATGTTGAAAAAAAATTGCATTCTCGTTTTCATCATTAAATCTTCAATTAAGGGAAATGGTTGAGCTTGAGGCACTACTGTTTTATATAAATCCCTGAAGTCTATGCACACCCTGGACTTTCTGTTCTCCTCTTTTTTAAATGCCAATGTTACAGGCGCAGCAAATGGACTATAGGACTCTTCTATAAGTTTAGTATCCAGTAATTTTGCTATTTGTTTTTTATTTCTTTTTTATCTTCTATAGTGCATCTATAAGGCCTCTTACTACAATATTTATCGACTAATAAGTCTATCCTCGCTTCATATCCATCAACCGAACCAACATCATATTTGTCCTTTGCAAAAACGGATTTATATTTGCTTATTAGTGTAATTTAAGTGCTCTATCATTAATTTGAAATCTTGTTTGTTAACATGCTCATTCAAATTTATTTTGTAATTCGACCAAATGCTATTATTTTTTTGTATTTCTTGTAATACTGTATTTGTTCTAATATTGGTAAAAAAAAATTTCAGTTTTTTCATTTTCCGTATTAACACAGTGTTTTTGTGTTATTGATAAGTCTTCATTTTGAATAAGCTTAAAACTTTTAATTATGTCTAATCCAATCAAAAATTCATATTTAAAGTTTTTTTCATCAATTATGTATACATCAACATCTTTTTCCAATTCAAAGATTTTTATTTTTAAAGTTGTCAAACCACTTGTCTTTTTAACACCATTAATTGTTACTAAATTAGCTTCATTTGAACTGTTTCTTTTTCCTTTTAGTTTAAGTAACTTTGAGTTAATCAGAGAAACATTTGAGCCGGAATCATAAATTCCATTTATTTGTACTTTATCATTTAATAATAATTTTACATTAATTAGTGGTGTTGCTATTCGTTTTTTTGGTCGGTTTCATTTAACTCAGCTTCAATCACCGAATTGTTAACATGTTTGATAGCATTTTTTTCCATTTGTCGTCCTCTTTTGTTCGAAACCAACATGAACTCCCAGAGTGGTACCGATTTCCTTTATTTAATTTTTCACAAATTTTGCAAGGAATTTTATCTTCATTTTTAGTCTGTGCTCTAGGGTTTCCATATTTTCCCTTAGCCACAAAATTTCTCTTATTTACCATGTGTTCAAATTTACTCACTTCATTGAATAAATCCACTGTATCAAGTAATGCTTCTCTATCAATTCTATTAAGAATAAACTCTGGTAAACCAGCTGCGATAAGATCCAACAATGTGCCTATGTCAATTGTTCTTCTCATTTCCAACAAAAGTTTTTCCTTTCTCATGGCATAATCTAACAATGAACCTTCTTTGTATTTAAATAATAGTGCATATGTGACTGGGTTCCATCCCTTGTTCGCAAATGATTCACAGAATTTGTTTCTCTACATTGACCATTCAGAGTTGACGGTTAATTTTATGATCATTGAGCTATACCAATCAGCACAACTTTTATCCATAAACAATCTGAGTATTTCAATTTTTTGTTCATCTGTTTTCACATCAAAGCGTATGCATTCTTTTTCAAAAATGTCAATCCACTGGTTTGCATTGGAATTTTTACTTGTAAATTTTTCTATCACAAACTTCTCAGCAACATGTTTCAAGCTCTGAGTTTTACTCACCTGCGTATTTTCTACTAATTTTTCAAATAACTTCTCCAATGTACCAGTGTCTGATGTAAGAGCGGCAACTTTTTCCTGGCAAATTTCTTCTAGAAATTGGTCCCCAAATTGTAAATTACCGTCCTCATCCACATAAACTTTTTCAAGCTCTTTTGTCAAAGTTATCCAGACTCTTCTTACCTGGTGCCTTTTTTTATGCTATTTTTTACTTTCACATACGCAGATGTTTTCAATATTTCTTTATGAAGATTAACTGGTTGTAACTCCCCGGGTATTGCGTACACTTTGTTATCACTTGTGGCTATTGAGGTTATAGCAAAAACGTTCGATTTTCCATCATTCCCAGGCGTCAGTGTAAATTCAAAACGAAGTTTCTCCATTTCCAATTGACGTTAATAAACAAAAATGTCGTTTTATAATAGGTTTTTAGTTTACTTCGTATGATTTCGTCAACTGAAACAACTTAAATGTGTTGCTCTGAAAAAACAAAGATTTATTTCGTTATTTTTATGACATTACGCTACAATTCAATTTTGAGACAAATATGTAAATCACTCCTACCTGTAAAAACGAAGAAACGACATTTAAAGTTTATTTCTTAAGTAAGTTCACAAATGGTTTTTGATTTATTCCGTTATCCGTTATAAGTCACGCACAATGACACATCAAAATTGTCTTTTTCTGACTGCCATATTTGTTACTGTTTTATCATAACTTTTGAACTGCTTTGCCGACGGCTTGGAGCGCGGGAGAATTTAAATTATACAATATTGAAACTCTAAAGAAATATACTTTCTTTACATATATATACTACAGCAATACACACATCTCTTAAATGGAGTATTGTAAGCTATTTTGAGGGCTTTGTTTTGGATAATTTGTAATAATTTATAATTAGTTGAACAAGTATTACTCCAAATGGGGCAAGCATAAGTTATTGTTGGCCTGACAAGTACAATATAAATTTTTAGCTTGGTAGACGCGCTAAGTTTCCTTTTTTCGATTTAAGATTAGGCTGAGGGCACCAAGTGTTTGTGCACCTCTTACTCGTAAATCTGCAATGTGCTTCGACCAATTTAGTTTTACGTCCATGTTTAACCCAAGATAGCGGACGGACCGTCTCCATTTGACGCTATATAACCAGCAAGTTCTAATGTTCTTAAGGGAGGTTCACGATGCCGAGTAAATAGAATGGCTTCAGTCTTGCTTTCGTTAAGCCTAAGCTTCCATTTAGTAAAAAAGGTGTGAAGCCGATCGATGGATAATTGTAAGCGACAAATTATCAATATCATCAGAAGATGTATAAGATGCCGTGTCATCCGCAAAACAGGCTAAATTTGTTCTAGGTTGTCTTGGGATGTCATTTAAATATAACAGAAACAAATATGGACCTAAAATAGAGGTAGGTAATAGTAATAGTCCCTGAGGGACGCCAGCTGGCATTGTCCGACACAATGATTCGCTCTCACCAATATAAACCCGAAACTTACGATCCCGTAGATAGGACTTGACAAGTTTTATCAATGGTGAGGGTACGAGTATGTTAAGAACCACCAGTTTGTGAAGAAAGCCCTCGTGCCAGACGCTGTCAAAAGCTTTTTCAATGTCAAGTAAGACCATACCAGTAGATTGGTGAAGATTGAGGTTATGAGTTATATGTTCACAAACCCGAGCCAGCTGATGAGCAGTTGAATGCGATTGGCGAAAACCAAATTGCTCATTAATTAGTAAGTGCTCAGAAACTGCGCGTAGGCGATTGTACACAATTTTTTCAAATAATTTGCCTAAAGACGGAAGTAAGCTAATGGGTCTGTAGTTAGTTGGTACTGAGTCATCTTTGCCCGGTTTTTTTTAATGCGATTATTTTAGCAGTTTTCCAGGCGCTCTGAAAGTAACCTATATACAGGCAACCATTGAAAATTTTTGTAACGAGAACAACATCCTTCTGTGAAAAATTCTTTAAAAGAGTGTTCACGATATCATCGTGCCCAGGTGATTTACGGGTTTTAAGCGTTTTTAAAATAGTACGCACTTCCGCTGGTCGAACAGGATGTGAGAGATTAGAAATACTGTAACTTTAAATATAATGAAGGGAATTGCATTGGATGTCAAGGTTCCATCCGGATACTTAAGGGGGGGTATTGTAATTCGCTTGGGTTTCAGAGATCTAGATACGCGCCACTCCTCGACTCTTGGGTTTTCAATCTTTGAAAATGTTTTATTCCATTTGTTATCAGAAATGTTCTTAGTTACCACTTCATTCAAGCTACAAAAACGATTTATTAGACGGCGAACAAATTTTTTTAGAGCTCCTTTAGTAAGACAATTATCAACGCGACGCGAATTTTTGTAACTTATCAGTTGTCTAACATGTCGGGGCAACTTAGTAACGTTATTGGTCTTATATGTACCCATAGGGACTGTGCAGTCTCTCGCACGAATAATGGTTCTTTGCAAATGGTCTATGGCAAGATCAATTTCATTTACAGAGGAAAAGGTTCTTGAATGACATGTTAGGTATGTAGTTTTAAAAAAAACCTGCACAAAAATAACCTTAATCTATAGTTATATAATTTTAAATAAAATATGACTCATTCAAACCAGTTGAATACTAACATATTTTAAAAATATAACATTTATATAAAATATGAAAATTATCTTTAAAAAAATGACTCTTTCAAACCAGTTGAATACTAGCATATTTTTAAAATATTATAAAATATGAAAATTATCTTAAAATTAAAAGACGTCGAACTAACATCTGGATTACCGAGAATATGTGTATTATTTATTTTCTAACATTTGATCGACGACTGCGACTCGGAGTTCATTTCGTGGTTTTCTCTTTCATCAGTAAGTTGATCCAAATTATGCGATTCATCCGACGCGGCTTGGGGGGATGCATATTCCATATTGGCGTACATCGTATGACGGGTCGTTGAGTATGTCCAGGGTTCGAAATTTCTATGCGTGGCGATATTCCGAAACGGAGGGCAGTCCCTTGCAGCAAGCATTGGCGATTCCGGAGCGGATCGAACATCGCCTCGATCTCTCTGGATCTTCAATTCTTTCACCTCTTTTATTAAGCGTTTCAACTGTATTTTTAGCATTCGATTTTCTCTCAACAACCTTCCTTCACGGCAAATAAATGTAACTGGCTGCAACCGTTCGAATTTGATCCTTTTTCTCGGTCGCATTCTTTCATCATCAATAGAGCCGGATCTTCGCCGTTTGCCGGGCAGCGCGTAGTTTGACATAGCGTGGTTGATGAAAGCCGCGAATAACCACGAGAAACCAAAGAAAGAACGTTTAGAATTATTGAATGAAATTAAAATGTATAGTTCACAGTTAGAAAGTAATAGATTAAGTTATGAATCTGACACACAAATCCTAGAAGCACAAATAGCCAGATTACAGACTTCTTTACGTACACTGGCAGTAAAGTTTGACATGTATCAAAGGCAAATGATATCTGAGTACACACAGACTTCAGATGAATGGCATAAGACAGAACAACCCAGTGGTAAATTAACTTCACTATCTACCCATAGTTTTGATAGTATAGGCAGTCATCCCCAGTTTGTGTCATCAGTGTCATCACCCTCTAATGTGAGAAAGGTGTGTGTCAGGTTAAGTAACTCAAAATCACAAAACATAAATATTAATAATAATTCCTTTATTGAAGCAAATGCTCATAGTAGCGGTTCAATAAAAACAATTATGTACAGCGATGAAATTGGATGTAACATGGGCTTATATCTTAACTCTCAGTTGAATGGACACACAGTTTTGAACTACTGTTTACCCAACTCAAATTTAAAAGCTATTGTAGCTGCAATTTGTAGAAATAGGAATATGTTTGACTGTAAAACTAATTTAATTATCATAATGGGAAATAGAGGGAATGTTAACAAACCTGAGCTGATTAAACTTATTGATTCTTTAAATACATTAAATGTAAATAGTATTGTATTATACACATTTCCTTATTTTCATAACTTGCCACACCAAGAAAATACTATTAGGTATAATTTAAATATGACTTTGTACAATTTATGTACATATAATAAGAAATTTCATGTTATAGACTTTAGCAAATGTGCTAATCCTACTTATAATTTGTACCGAGATAGATATTACCTATCACACTATTTTAAACAACAGATAGCTGTTTCGCTATCATATTTTTTTACCATAACAGCCAAGAACTTGGCTAAACCAGCTGCTTTTATTGAGCAGTGTAATAGTTTTGACATGAAAACCTTGGAAATTATTCCAAGTCATTTTAGTTTAAACTAGTTAAGGAGACAACAGAGGTTTTCTCTTGCTTAGAAAAGCAGACAACTGAGTCTCCCTCAGGCATATATGAAATAAATTATAGTAAGGGGTCGCACAATGTACTATTAAACCAAAAATATAATAAAAAATCTAATTCTAATTATATCAACTTGGTTCACCAAAATATTCAATGTATTAGAGGAAAAGACTTAGAGATTGAATTATTTTTAAATGATTTTAACATTAGCATTTTATGTATAACTGAGCACTGGTTGAAAACCCATGAATATTTGTTTAATTTTGGTAACCACCAGGTTGGTAGTTCGTTCACCAGGGTTACAGCGATTCATGGAGGCTCTTTAATTTTATTAAATAAAAATTTAAAATTTAAAAACAGAAACGATATTGTTAGCCTTTCTGTTGAACGGACAATAGAGCTAGCCTCGGTTGAACTAGAGCAATTTATAATTGTTACTGTTTATAGGCCACCCTTGTCAAACTTTGAACTTTTTGAAAAGGTAATGGATGAAGTGTTATTTAAAATATCAAAGTGTAATAAAAAGTTAATAATATGCGGAGATTTTAATGTAAACATTTTAGAAAATAACTCTTTAAGTATCAAGTTATTGAATTTATTTAAAACTTACAATCTATCAAATATGTTCATGGAGCCCACAAGAATAACTGCTACTAGCGCCACCTGTTTGGATAACATCTTTACAAATATAATTCCTATAAGCAAAAATATTATTAGTAAATTAGACTCTGATCATTGTGGTCAAATTATTCAATTTGAAAATGTGAAGAAAAATGTTTCTAAACGTAAAATAACATTTGTTCCTGTAACATTCAACCGCATAGAGAAAATGAGAATTAGCCTAGTAAATGCTCCCATTCCTACCCTCAGGGGCGACTCCAAATGCAATGTACAGCTCCTTTTTCAATACCTTTAATAGACTATTTCATTCTATATTTACTAGTAAGTCGGTTGTGATTACTGATACATTAAATTTTAGTGAGTGGGCGACAGTTGAACTTCATAAAAATAGGCAAAAGCTGTACGAATTGTATGCTGAACGTCAATTTAACACTGGTGATAAGTTTGGGGATTATGTTAAATTGTTTTCCAAGAATTTTAAACGCGCTTGCCACTTAGAAAAGACGCGATACATCAAAAATAAAATTAAAAATAGCAGCAATGCAATCAAAACTACTTGGAACATAATTAATGAGGAGACGGGAAGAGTAACACCACGAAATATTAACTTTAAACTTAATGTAGATAATAAAGCCTTAACAACAGATTTCGAGGTGGCTACTGCTTTTGAAACCTTCTTTACCAACATTCCCGTCTCCACAACAGAATCATTAAACTCTTCACCAGATATGGCTCTCTCTCTATTAAAGGAAAATGTGCCTGAGTGTAACCATTCTTTTAAATTCACGCATGTTAGTGGCTCTGACGTTATTAAAGCCTTTAAATTATTAATTAATAAAAAAACAAATGATCTGTGGGGCATTTCCGTAAACGTTGTCAAATCATTAATTGATATTGTTGCACCCGATTTAGCCTTAATATTTAATAATTGTATAGATTGTGGTGTGTTTCCTGACTTAATGAAACTTAGTAAAATAGTTCCATTGTTTAAATCGGGTAGTACTTCTGACCCCACTAACTTTAGACCAGTATCCGTACTACCCACTTTCAGTAAAATCTTTGAAAAACTCATTTTAAATCAATTACTTTACCATTTTCATAAGTATAATTTACTTCATATTAAGCAATTTGGTTTCACAAGGGTTCGCTCAACAATCGACGCAGGTGTTGAGCTAATACAAAACATATTTGAAGCCTGGGAGGAGTCACGTGATGCACTTGGTGTGTTCTGTGACTTATCTAAGGCGTTTGATTGTGTTCAACACGAAACGTTAGTTAGGAAACTACACCACTATGGAATTCAGGGTGTAGCTCTAGACTTAATGAGTAACTATCTACGCGATAGAATTCAGAAAGTCGACGTGAATGGAAAACGGTCTTATGGATCAGTTATGAAAATAGGTGTCCCACAGGGGTCTATATTAGGACCATTTCTGTTCCTTATTTACATTAATGACCTTCCTTACCTTGCCAAGGATAAACACGGGATAGTTCTGTTTGCCGATGATACATCACTGACTTTTAAAATAAATCGACTTGAACTAGCTTTTGACGACGTAAACAACTCTCTCGCTAAAGTGGTACAGTGGTTTGAAGCTAATAATTTGGTTCTTAACGGAAAAAAAACCAAGTGTATAAAATTCACTTTACCTAATGTTAAACACGTGAAAACCACTGTACTACTTAATAATGAGGAACTGAAACTGGAGGATACGACAGTTTTTCTAGGAATAACGTTAGATTCTAAACTTCAATGGGGCCCTCATGTAAATAATTTATCGAACAGGCTTAGTTCTGCTGCCTATGCGGTAAAGAAGATACGACATATGACCGACGTAGAAACTACGAGACTGGTATATTTTAGTTACTTTCACAGCATTATGTCATATGGAATTTTACTTTGGGGTAATGCTGCTGATATTAGCACTATTTTCGTGCTGCAGAAGAGGGCTGTTCGTTCTATCTACAAAATGGGTCCGAGAGAGTCATTGAGAGATAAATTTAAAGATTTTAAAATAATGACAGTGTATAGTCAGCACATATTTGAAAATTTAATGTACGTTCATAAAAACATTTCTAAATTTAAGAAAAAATGTGACTGCAATAATTTAAACATTAGAAGTAAGAATAAACTTACAGTGCAATATACTAGGTTACATAAAATTCATAATTCGTTTAAAGGAAATTGCATACAATTCTACAATAAACTACCAATTGTCATCTTGGAGATGTCTCTTAAAAAGTTCAAAGTTTGTATTAAACGTAAGCTTATAGAAAAGTCCTATTATAGTATAAAGGACTACGTAAACGATAAAAAAGCTTGGGTGTAAACTATTGCTCTAACCAGGTTGCTCTTCTAATAATTTAAAATGACATTGTGAGATGGTGATAACAAAAAAAAAAAAAAACACCCGGCTAAGTTTGTTGTGGGCTTCTTCTTAGACCAGGACGCGTTTGGAACCCTCGTAGCTTTAGTTTTAAGTTTACGAATGTGGTTATCGCCATCATCTCACTACCGTGTGGTTCTTATGTACGCATCAAAAGTGCCACCTGTGGGCCTACTTGAATAAAGATATTTTTGACTTTGACTTTGTAAGTTTATGTAGTAAAATACTGAGTTGGGTACGACGTTGTAAAAATCAAAATTCAAAATTAGTGTGTAGAGTGTTGAGTAGCTTTTTCTAATGTATAGAAATATACCAAGCATGCCACAGATAGAGTCGATCGGTTTCGCGGCTTGCTATATGGTTACCCATACCTGTCGCGTGACGCGATTTGTCCCGTAGCCAGCGCGTTAGAAAGAAACAACGAAAAAAATTCGAAACAATTCTTGTAAACACTTCGAAGAAATGAAATGCAACAAATTTATTGCATACCGTTTCTTGATATTATCTTGCATTTTCCTCTTTCATTTACCAATTTCTTTTTGTATTTTATTTGTCAAAAAGCGTCACATTTTCAATTCTCGCTTCTTCTTTCATAAAATACTTAAATTATGTTTCATACATGAAAATTTCTTCTTTGTGAACATTTTTGCCGTTAGCTCATAATAATTTATAAAAAATAAAATATTTCATAGTCACTTTGGCTATTTTATAGCGAATGAGACGGGCTTCATTGTAAATTCTACAAAATTGTATGTAGGTACTTGTATAATAATGTATGTATAAAATTAAACGAAAGAATCTTCCTCGCGCTTGACCGCTTCGCACAAAAGATATTTTATTATCACAGTGCTGTAAATATTTTGCTCAAGACTACAATGGAAACATTACATACAGTACAGTAGTACATTCTAAGCTCACGTAAAGTTATTCTCGAGACAAAATTCCTGTATTATTATGTGACAATGCTGCTCAATAGATCGCGAAAAACAACATTGACAAATTTAATTTTATGCAAATAAATGCCCTCACACCGTGAAAATTTACCTTGAGTTGAGTTTTATATGACACGCGCATAAACAGCTAAAATTTTATAATAAGAGTAATAAAGATTATGCTTCACAAGCTTCATTCTAGCGATTTGGGGTTTTACTTATTGTAGCAACACTCTCTAGCTATCAGCCTTCACGTTATTCATAGTAGGGAAAAAACAATTTTTCGTATGGTATCACTATATTTTTCCCACCCTCACTTAGACATCCCTACCATCAATCATTAACATTTTCGTGCTCAGGGCCTCCGCACGTTTTTTTTTTTTATTTTATTTGTTACATTTTAGTATTAAAATAAAAGTGAAACTATATAATACACGATGGGCAAAAGGAAAACAAAGGCGAGGGAAGCGAAGATTCTTAGAAAGATAAGGAAACTGGAAGAAAAATTGTCGAACACACCGGCGAGGAAACGTATAATGCGTCTACCTTCTAGTAGTTCGAGTGACGAGAATAATAGTAAGTTTATATTTTATATGATGTGAGTCTCCGTTTTTGGGATTCTTCCTTCATATTTACGCTATGAAAGTGAAAATAATCCAAACATATGATGTGAGTCTCCGCTTTTTGGGATTCTTCCTTCATATTTACGCAACCAGAGTACCTATATAAGAACTGTATACATGATGTGAGTCTCCGCTTTTGGGATTCTTCCTTCATAATTATCTTATTGAGGAATATTAGGTAGATGTTATCATGATGTGAGACTCCGCTAATTGGTTTACTCCTTCATAATAATTATGCTATGCTATACTATGCACAGTATGGGTTTTATTTTTTTTTATTTTTTTCCTACCTACCTACTTTTACAGTAGAAGTGATCTTGTAACCTATGTTAAAGTCTAAACGTGGGGACGTTTACAGATGTCAGCCAGACGAAGAATGACATATTATACCAGGCTTTACCGGATTTGTTCGACACTCTTGATGATGTCACAGAGCGACGTCCAGACATCGTGTTATCATTGGAGGACATAACACGGCCTGAGGCGGCTGTTGAGATACCAGCAGTTTCGCAGATCGGCGGTGCCGATTCAGCAGTCTCTGAAATCGAGGGGAATAATGACCTCGAGTTGGATGGGTCAGTACTTTCATTGTTAGGTGATGTTCCCGAACTTGTTACTGAACTCGGACCTCCTATCCATAAGGATATTACCACAAGATGGCAAGACATTTTGAAAAGAGGGCTTAAAAAGGATATCAAAAGAGACTTGGTAAAGTTATATCCTATACCTAATAATTTAGAAACACTGGTACCACCAATTCTCAATCCTGAAGTAAAAGTAGCACTAGCAGAAAGTTTAGTAAAACAAGACTTTTCTATTTTTCATAAACAAAAACAGATCGGGTTTGCATTGTCAGCACTTAGTAAATCTGTCGACTCTATAATAAGTGACCCAGCCAAAAAGTTACATATCGACACAAAATCGATATTATTAAGACATTTAAGTGATGCTTGTCGCATTTTATGTGATGTATACCAGCTCGAAACGAAAAGACGAAGAATGCTTATTTTAAGTTCGATAAACCAGAAGATGAAAGACATCGTTATGGATACATTACCTGAAAAATATCTCTTTGGTGACAACATGTCGGAGAAGTTAAAGACAGCTCAAGGTATTAATTTTAAACAAATTTTAAAAGTCGTACCGAAGACAAGTTTTTTGAGTAAAAATGCTACGTCAACTACATCAGTCCCAAAGTCTTTAAACCAACGGACCCCATATCGGAAAATAGCAGCACGTTCTTATATGGGGAAACAACGACTGCAGGACCGTGCAGCGCCAGCACCAACTCCAGCGTCAGCTCAGGGCCGCCAGCGGCACTACCGCCGCAGCCCTCCACCTCCTCCGCGGCGTCAGAGACAGCAGCGGTTTTGAGCATTGACCACGAGGTACGTTATGCGGGGCGACTGTCATATTTCTTTCAACAATGGGGGAATATAACTAGTGACCCGCTTATATTAGACTGGTTAAAGGGCTATAAGATTCCTTTTGTTTCACAACCCATTCGCAATGATTGGGCTTGTACTATTGTAAGATCTAAAAAGGAATTATTTGCATTTAATAAATGTATACAGAAATTATTAGATATCGACGCCATTTCAGAATCGAATCACGAGGACAAGGAATTTATTTCTTCGGTTTTTCTGGTACTGTTGTTGCAGCAGTCATCGCCAGACTCACCATCTGTTAATTCATATAAAAATCATGTGATTTATTTATATTATATAAGACGAGAATTACGATATTCATCAATGTCAGCACATTTATTTTCAATAAAAAGTACATTAGGAATGTGCTTTTTACTATACAGAATAACCTTCCTTGGATTTATTTAATGGTTCTATAAATCGGTAACGCTGAATAACCGACAAAAATGCACAACTTTCTCTTAGCGTTCAATTTATTATGTAGACTAGACTGCGGGATTAATGAATAGGCAATGCATCCAAAAACAAAGGTTTCCTTTACAAATAGTGTGTCGGGACCACACTTCCTCAGTGTTGCTTCTGGTATTCAAATACATCTGCTGAGTACAATGCGGTAAGGTAAGCTGGTGAGCTGTTCCCTTCTTCTCTAGGAAACACTTAACACTGCCCCTATGGTAATTCAAAATCAAAACCAATGTTATCAAAACGCAGGCATTTTATATGTTACGCACTTACGTAATAATTATTTGATAAAGCAATCTTACACTTCACACATTTTCTTGAATAAATATCTAAAGTTTTGAAGAGAAAAATTATTAGTAGTAAGGGCGAGTAAGTACCTTGCATTTCCACAGCTGGAGTCTCTCATAGGGCTCCACACGTCACTATGGATGAGTTCCAAGGGTCGGCCAACACGTTTCGTAGATCTTTTCGGAGCCCGGGCCACAGGCTTTCCTTCCAGGCAGGCGCAAACTTGTTGAAATCTTCTTTGTCATCCTGAAATGAACATACCTTTAAGACAATGATACCCTAACCGTCTATGCCATAAATCAGTATTCATGTTAAGTATTATTAGACTTAACTAACTTTGCAATATTGACTTCCTGCGCTTGATGTAGGACAGTCATCGATTGCTCTTTTGCAAAACAAAACATTCATTCTATCAGTGACGTGCATAGAGGGTATGTAAAGTATATGCAAATGTTTATTTAATTTTCATTTTCATTAATTCTTCATTTTATATCATCTGCATACCCTGTACATAGCCTCAATGCACGCTACTGCATTCTATATACACCCACATAGATTAGCAGATATAACAGGCTGGTGTTGTATACTACAACTGTCATGGACAAAACACCCATCTACATTCATGATCACAACCATGCCTCTTTCACATAATTTAATAACAGAAAACAAATTTTGCAGACAACTACGGAACGTAAAAAACATTGTTTAAGGTTTTATCAAAGTTATTTATGCTGTTTACATGAATATCTGTAGAGCTCTCCAGTTTAGTCGCTCCATCATCACAAGTGATCATCCTTTTCCATCCATCACCACGGAAAGATCTGGAGCAGTCTTATTCCTAGCCAGGACTGCACGGACAATGTGATCAAAAGAGTTAGTGTTTAAAATTATACAACTTTAGGAAGTAACAGTTTCTACCCTTAGTAAAAGTTTGTTCACTGGCAATACAGTACAGCGTCGCTGGTACAGTTGCTTTCGAGTATTGTAGCAGTATACTTCAGTTAAATTGAATGTATATCCAAACCCTGTTTTAAAGCCTATAAACACTTCAACAGCCTAGACAGTAGATCTAAAAGGAACGTTTGTAAGTGGATAAAAATCAATACAGGATTTGCGACACTAAAACGATTGCAGTAAGAAGTTTTACTAAGACCGAAAGTTTTGTTTCGATACGCGAAATCGACTACGACTGCGAGCGTGCAAATGTGCTAAGGGTAAAAAGTCTTTCCCCATCAAATAAATAAATGAAAATATCATAATAATGTACTCAAGACTCCCCAGTAAACTGGTTAAAAGTAAAAGTCTTTTAAACTGTAATAAACCACATCCGAGCATGTTCACATTGAAATTGCCTGGTCTCCCCGTCCTCCCGTGTCAAACGGATGGTAACCCCTTTAGACCCTGACCTATTACCCCCATCTCTCCCATCCCCCTTAATTCTTAAATCTAGACAGATTACGAGTCTTAGAATATCTACGTCGAGTTTGTAAACACTTATTTTTCTTCAGTTAAAGGCAAATCCGCGTAACTATTACGCACCAACGCCAACATTAATAATCAATCAAATCCAACATATTCATTAAAATTAATTTTGGTCAGAACATTTCAATTATAAGTATAGGTATTAAAGAAAATGTAGATAGAGCGAAAGTACAATCTCATGTTAAATGTTTTTAAGGAGAAGTAGAAAGCTTCTGAAATCCATTGGTTGATATTATAGTGTATTCTTAAATCTAAGTAAAAAAAAAAAAAAAAAAAACTGCATTGATAACCTCTTCCTTTATTTGAAGTCGGTTAGAACTATGAAAGAAGAAATAACCTACCCTACCCAGTAATGCGGAAGCCACTTAGGAAGAATAAGTTAAAAGTAGTTAATAATTAGTATATACAGTGGCGTGCATTGCATATATGCAAATAAGCAGTGCATACCCTACCCTCAGGGTCTTAAAGAGCCTTCAGATAGGACCATTAAAATTTGTAATTAAAAAAACACTAAGTAAAAAATATATGAAAGCGCCATCTAGTAATGAGCGGCCAAACTTCTAGGTCAATTGTCGCTAGACAGGCGACAGCGCAACCAGCGCGCGCGAGGCGCATAGCGTACAAAATAAAATCTTTAGCGTATATCTCTAAAAGCGTATTTTAATTTTTAACCGTAAATGCTAAACATTTACCTTTTAAAACACGTAAAAATCTCATGTTATCTATTGCAGGGTAAATCAATTATTATGAATCACTCGACATATGACGCCCTCTACTGTTGCATAGAAATATCAAATAAAATAAGCACGCCCAAAGAAAGAATCGTTCTGCTAGATGTGTGCGTGCAAGTTAGTAGTGTGTGTCGTGTAATGTTATAATCGTGCGCTTGTACTTACAAGATTAGCATCGGTCTTGTGTGAACAGTTTCATTCATAAATTCTCTATTCTCTAATTACGTGTTTCATTTTTTCTATGAATAAAATGATTTGCTTGGTTTGTTATTGTTGTTAAAGGTCATTATTCTTTTTTTAGAATTAAAAACATTATTCACAAATGTAAATACCTTTTAGTGTCTTTTAAGAAAATTAAGGATCTAATATTATCGAATTAGTCTTTCGTTTTGAAAATAATCTATGAAACCAAACGCTGTCTCAATTTTGAAAAATGAATAATTTAGGTTTTCCAGGAATCATTGGAGAGTGAGAGAGTTAACAATAAATATGGTTTCTATTTATTGTTTACATATCAAAATAAAATAGCGTTCGTACCCATACTTACAAAAAATTAAAGACATATTTTGACTAATTTCGATTGCAATATTATCATTAGCATATTCGATCGCCATTATTGTTTACCTTCGAACAATGCTGTATGGCGTTGGTGATAAATAAACGGTTCAAGTGCATAAATTCAGTAACTTATAAAAGTTTGAGCAGTGATAGTTTAATGTGTTAAGGTTAATTTATAGTTTATTCATTCATTTTATAATGAAAGCATATTCGTGCGGTCTTTGTTTGGGTTCAGTGTGCCTGGAAAAAGTACTTAGAGAAAACTTTAATTCTATCCCTACTTATATCGTAAAATTAGAAATCATTCGCAAAGGAAGGAGTGTACCAATGTTACAAATATCCCAAAAAAAGGTGATAAAGTAACGCGTATATTTAATAATAAATATTACGAAAACTATTCTTGGCTAAGCGGCTTTGTACACACCAATCGATTAATTTGCTTTCCTTTTGTTTTATTGTCCAATATACGTAAAGTGTGGAATGATAAAGGATATTGTGATCTTAATAATTTTCATAAAAACGCTAAAAACATGATATGTTGGAAAAATATTATCATCATCAGTGTGCTTAGAAAATGCTGCCGAATGGTGTGTCATAATTTTGTGACGTAAATCAGGGTATGTACTTTTATTCAATTAGCAGTAGATAGACGATAGTATTAAATCAATCAAAAATATAACTTTCGTAAAGTAATTTGATTATAAACCGACATACCTATCTAAAATCTAAATTTTAATTTTACTTTATGTTTGTGTTGAACACCTTGTGCATACCCTGGGTCCAAGGGCTATGCACGCCACTGAGTATATACCTTCAAAGAAGATAGCGGGCGTGTAGTTGTCCTGCGTAGTAGTCATACATAGCGCATGCCACGGATCGACCGAACCGTGCACGTACGCGACCCGACCGGCGGGTATGTTTAAACCACCGAACTCTTCATTAGTCCACTCAGCACACGCGTTCACAAACACAGAGTCAAATCTGTAACGAAGAGAAAATAATATTAAAAATTGTTCAATGTACATACTTGTTTCAGTGTTTATTTTATAACTTAAGCTTATTTAAGCGATTATTTATGAACTATTTATGAAATTTATAGCTAATAAATCTAATAGGTTGGGGAAAAAGTCTTTTCGCATTATAGTATGTATGAACATGTAATAAAATCTCTTTGGCTATACTATTTGTATCTGGCTGGTTTTGGTATCAAATTAGGAAAATGTGTGAAGATGAGTGAATCTAATGAAGAAATTCCTTTTTACCTTTTAAAATTTTACTACAAAAAAGGTAAAAATGCAACGCAAGCCGCGAAAAAAATTTGGGTTTAGCGTTTTCAATCCGGAAATTTTGATGTCAAAGATGCACCTCGCTCTGGTTAGGAGGAGCCCTATGACGGATATAATGGATGCCATTTTTGAAAAAGTGGACCAAGATGGGCAAATCAGTAGGTACAATGTAGCTGAAGAACTGGGAATTGACCACAAAACCATTTTTGACGGAGCTGATAAGAAGTGGATCATGACCGAACCATTTTTGAACTGGTGATGAGAAGTGGATCATGTACGACAAGAAAGTGCGAAAAAGGTCACGGTCAAATCCGATCAGGCTTCACAGACTGTGGCGAAACCCGGGTTAACTCGCAACAAGGTGACGCTGTGTGTGTAGTAGTAGGATTGGAAGGGCATTATTCATTATAAGCTGTTACCACCAGGCAGGATCATCAATTCTGAATTCTACTGCGAACAACTGATGAGATTAAAGCAAGAAGTTTAGAGAAAGCGGCCGGAATTAATCAACAGAAGAGGTGTGGTTTTTCATCATGATAACGCTAGACCTAACACATCTTTAGCCACTCAACTAAAATTAAGATAGTTTGGCTGGGAGGTGGTAATGCATCCGCTGTATAGTCCTGACCTTACACCTTCAGATTTCCACCTGTTTCGGTCTCTTCAGAATTCTTTAGGCAGTGTCAGGTTAACATCACGAGAGGACTGCCAAAACTACTTGTCGCGGTTTTTTGATTTCAGAAACCCCAAAATTTCTATAGCAATGGGATTATGTCCCTACCTACCTATGCCTAATTTATGCAAAGGAAGAAAATAAATTCCAAAAACTTTTTAATGCTGATAGTACTTCTAGAAAAAGAGGTAGTATTTAGATTTTATTACAACGTTCTACATAGATACTAGTTTGCGAAAAGACTATTATTCCCGCAACCCACTTTTCCGCAAATTTCTCCCTATATCACATTTCAATTTGTATGTCCACTTAAACTAACTTTATAACATTACTATCAGCAGGTGGATCAACTGAATTCCAAACTTTTTTCTCCAAAAGTGACAGATACTCTACATTCATAGCTTTTTGCCACCAGAGGAGTTTGATAACTTTATTGCCTACACATATGTTTGTGGCTTCTCAAAAATTCTGGTCTACATACCTATTTTATAATCGCCATATTTCGTCGGCGGTGTACCACGTGTACTGCGCATGGATCGGCAGCTGACAGACTCCTCTGTACTAGTCGCCACTTCCCCTCCAACTATAGCGCCGCCGACGTCTCGCGTCGTTTTTTCTCTCTTCCGCCTTTCCTCAGCAGAAGACTCGGCATCAGTAGAGGCCTGCTCTACCTCACTGTTGTTGCAGCAGTCATCGCCAGACTCACCATCTGTTAATTCATATAAAAATCATGTGATTTATTTATATTATATAAGACGAGAATTACGATATTCATCAATGTCAGCACATTTATTTTCAATAAAAAGTACATTAGGAATGTGCTTTTTACTATACAGAATAACCTTCCTTGGATTTATTTAATGGTTCTATAAATCGGTAACGCTGAATAACCGACAAAAATGCACAACTTTCTCTTAGCGTTCAATTTATTATGTAGACTAGACTGCGGGATTAATGAATAGGCAATGCATCCAAAAACAAAGGTTTCCTTTACAAATAGTGTGTCGGGACCACACTTCCTCAGTGTTGCTTCTGGTATTCAAATACATCTGCTGAGTACAATGCGGTAAGGTAAGCTGGTGAGCTGTTCCCTTCTTCTCTAGGAAACACTTAACACTGCCCCTATGGTAATTCAAAATCAAAACCAATGTTATCAAAACGCAGGCATTTTATATGTTACGCACTTACGTAATAATTATTTGATAAAGCAATCTTACACTTCACACATTTTCTTGAATAAATATCTAAAGTTTTGAAGAGAAAAATTATTAGTAGTAAGGGCGAGTAAGTACCTTGCATTTCCACAGCTGGAGTCTCTCATAGGGCTCCACACGTCACTATGGATGAGTTCCAAGGGTCGGCCAACACGTTTCGTAGATCTTTTCGGAGCCCGGGCCACAGGCTTTCCTTCCAGGCAGGCGCAAACTTGTTGAAATCTTCTTTGTCATCCTGAAATGAACATACCTTTAAGACAATGATACCCTAACCGTCTATGCCATAAATCAGTGTTCATGTTAAGTATTATTAGACTTAACTAACTTTGCAATATTGACTTCCTGCGCTTGATGTAGGACAGTCATCGATTGCTCTTTTGCAAAACAAAACATTCATTCTATCAGTGACGTGCATAGAGGGTATGTAAAGTATATGCAAATGTTTATTTAATTTTCATTTTCATTAATTCTTCATTTTATATCATCTGCATACCCTGTACATAGCCTCAATGCACGCTACTGCATTCTATATACACCCACATAGATTGGCAGATATAACAGGCTGGTGTTGTATACTACAACTGTCATGGACAAAACACCCATCTACATTCATGATCACAACCATGCCTCTTTCACATAATTTAATAACAGAAAACAAATTTTGCAGACAACTACGGAACGTAAAAAACATTGTTTAAGGTTTTATCAAAGTTATTTATGCTGTTTACATGAATATCTGTAGAGCTCTCCAGTTTAGTCGCTCCATCATCACAAGTGATCATCCTTTTCCATCCATCACCACGGAAAGATCTGGAGCAGTCTTATTCCTAGCCAGGACTGCACGGACAATGTGATCAAAAGAGTTAGTGTTTAAAATTATACAACTTTAGGAAGTAACAGTTTCTACCCTTAGTAAAAGTTTGTTCACTGGCAATACAGTACAGCGTCGCTGGTACAGTTGCTTTCGAGTATTGTAGCAGTATACTTCAGTTAAATTGAATGTA
Organism: Pararge aegeria; assembly: GCF_905163445.1. Taxonomy (NCBI): domain Eukaryota; kingdom Metazoa; phylum Arthropoda; class Insecta; order Lepidoptera; family Nymphalidae; genus Pararge; species Pararge aegeria. Next base: position 188,488 of record NW_024396991.1, on the reverse strand, counting down.
TATCCAAACCCTGTTTTAAAGCCTATAAACACTTCAACAGCCTAGACAGTAGATCTAAAAGGAACGTTTGTAAGTGGATAAAAATCAATACAGGATTTGCGACACTAAAACGATTGCAGTAAGAAGTTTTACTAAGACCGAAAGTTTTGTTTCGATACGCGAAATCGACTACGACTGCGAGCGTGCAAATGTGCTAAGGGTAAAAAGTCTTTCCCCATCAAATAAATAAATGAAAATATCATAATAATGTACTCAAGACTCCCCAGTAAACTGGTTAAAAGTAAAAGTCTTTTAAACTGTAATAAACCACATCCGAGCATGTTCACATTGAAATTGCCTGGTCTCCCCGTCCTCCCGTGTCAAACGGATGGTAACCCCTTTAGACCCTGACCTATTACCCCCATCTCTCCCATCCCCCTTGTTCAATCCTTAGATTGGACACACCATAGGGCCCGATAGGCAGACCCTAGTTCTTGATGCAGGTTTGAGTTAATAAAAAACGTGACCTCAGCGAAGGTTGTATTTGAAGAAGTGAATGATATTGCATATTTTTGTGTGACAAGTTACATTGACAGATGACGCAAAGTTCACTGACATTGACATTAATTATATGCGTACTTGACGTTACACTATGGTTGTAAAGCGCTCCGACATGATTCCCCCTTCTGAAACACCGAGGGTGTTTAAGATGAAGTTTCCGAAAGAAGAGGGCAAATCCGAGTCAAAGCTCTTCTGACGACTCCTCTAGTGGTTTTTATTTCCGCCACTCTTGAAATGCCATCAGGGCCAGGAAATAATCCTACCACTCTGCCCATACGCCAGTGAAGTGGAGCGAGGTTGTCGTCTTGTAGAATGACGAGGTCTCCGACGTGTAGTTTGTCCTTATTAGTGCGCCATTTGGTGCGCTGCTGGAGCTCGCTAATATATTCCCTTTGCCACCGACGCCAAAACTGCTGCCTTATGCTCTCGATTCTCGCGTAGCGGTCAAGACTGCTGGTGCTGGTGATGTCTTCGATCTGCGGCGACGGCAAACTTGTCAGCGGCCGGCCGATCAAGAAGTGCCCTGGGGATAGAGGGAGCATATCGTTAGGAGAGGAAGACATGGGATACAAGGGACGACTATTTAAGATAGCCTCCACTTGCGCAAAGAGTGTACTCAGTTCTTCAAATGTTAATTTGTTATTTCCTATGTATCTCTTTATATGGTGCTTGGCAGATTTTATGCCTGCTTCCCATAAGCCTGCGAAGTGAGGGGCGTACGCCGGTAAAAAAGAAAATTTAATTTGGTTGTCAGCTGCGAAGTCAGATATGACGGGATTTGTTTTCAAAAATTCTGTAATTTCCCTAGCTGCGGCAACCAGGTTTCGACCATTGTCACTGAAAATCTGGGCTGGTTTCCCGCGTCTGGATATCATGCGACGCATGGTTAAAATTAGTGCATCCTTGGAAAGGTCAGTTACGGCTTCTAAGTGGACGCATTTGTAACGGAAGCAAATAAACAAACACAAATAGCATTTAATCGTTTTTGCACCTCGACCCTTTCTAGTCAGCATCTGAAACGGACCCGCGAAGTCGATACCGACAGTATGAAATGGAAAGGCAGGCATCACCCGCTGTGATGGTAAATTTCCCATCATGGGGTTCAAAGTTCGACCTTGATGTCGCCTGCATAGTACGCATTCGAGGACCGTGCGTCTTGCCAGGCATCTTCCCCCCAGTGGCCAGACTGTTTCTCTGACCGAATAAAGTAATGCCTGAGGTCCGGCATGCAATAGGCGCAAGTGCTCGCGGCGAAATAATAATTTGGTAAAATGATGTTTCCCGTCTAATACAATCGGGTGTCTCTTTTCGTAGCTGTATGTAGATGAATCGAGCCGTCCACCTACACGCATGACTTTATTTTCGTCGAGAAATGGCGAAAGTGATAAGAGCTTGCTCTTTGTATTTATTGGTGATTTATTTGCCAGGCAAGTATATTCTCTTTGAAAGGAACACAGTTGACTAAATATAACAAGCCTTGTGAATGATTCATGTAATTCTATAGTAGTTAAATTACCAGTACGCCTTGAATTCGGATGTGTGCAGTTGTGTATGAATCTTAATACGTACGAAAAGCAACGACTTAATTTTGTTAAATTTGAATGATTTTCAAATATAATTAAATTCGGTTCAATAATGCTTGAGTGCACTTTTAATTCCGGTAGCTCTTGTACTATATTCGAATTTAAAGTAGGCCAATTATGTTGCTCCTGGAGTAGGAACTCAGGACCGTTCCACCAAAGCGTGGAATCTCGTAGACGATTTGCGTCTATGCCCCTAGATATAAGATCTGCCGGGTTTAAATTTGTAGGTACGTAACGCCAAGATGAACTCTGTGTGTTTTCACATATTTCTGCAACTCTGTTCGCGACAAACATTTTTAGTTTGGTCGGACTGGTTTTAATCCAGCCGAGTACAACGCTTGAATCGCACCAGTGTACGCAATTGGCTATAGGTGCACGTATAGACGTAAGGCAGGACGCGCAGAGCTTAGCAGCGAGGAGCGCCGCCGATAATTCGAGGCGGGGAATCGTCATCGGCTTGCCGCTAGGCGCTACCCTCGACTTAGCGCACAATAATTGAACGCTCGACCTACCGTACGCGTCGATCGTTTTTACATAGATACATGTCCCGTATCCGAACATAGATGCGTCGCTGAACGAATGAAGTTCGATTGTAACATTATCTTTGCTGATTACGTATCGCGGAATTTGTATTGAATATAATATGTCTGTATTTTCTTGTATGCGCTTCCACTCTTTAAGAATGTCAGTGGGTACGGGTTGATCCCATTCTACCTTGAGAATCCATAATTTTTGTATCAATATTTTGGCCTGAATAGTTGCGGGAGAAAGTAACCCTAATGGATCGAAAACCTTGAATGTACTGGAAATGATTTGCCGCTTAGTAATGATGTTAGTTTTATCGGATGGAACTTGACATGAAAAATGTAACATGTCAGTTTTAGGATTCCATCCTAACCCCAAAGCGCTAGTAGAATTTCTTAGACAAAGATTGTCTTCTAAGTTTAAATTTGTACTTTGAAAAATGCTAGGTAAGTTTGATCGGAATTTGCGTAAATTGAAGCACCCCGCTTGAAGAGTGGCTTGCACGGATTCTAAAATATGTACTATTTCCGCTTCTGTATCTGCGCCAGTTAAAAGATCATCGTAGTAGAAATCCCGTTGGATAATTGTTTTAATGATTTCATCCGGGCACTCTTCACCTAGCTGATACAGACATCTAGTACTTAAGAAACTAGCACTGGCGAACCCATATGTGACTGTATTTAGTCGTAGTGCACGTAATGGTTGGGATTCATCATCTCTCCACAAGATTAACTGAAGATTTCGATCGTGCTCATTAATTAAGATTTGCCTAAACATCTTTTCGATATCGCCAGTAAGAACGTATTTGTAAAATCGAAATCTTAATATGATTGCAAAAAGAGTATCTTGAATATTCGGCCCAATAAGCTGCAAACTATTGATGCTAATTCCGCTACTAGAGGGCGCTGTTCCATCAAAAACTACACGCAAACTGGTAGATTCACTAATTTTGAAAATAGGGTGATGACACAGGAAGTAGTCTGATCGTGGTGTGAAGCTAGAAAGTTCTGAGCAATGACCTAGGTCTATATATTCATTTATAAAGGCAGCGTAGGCCTGTTTTAAATGGGGTTGTTTGCGAAACCGCCTTTCAAGATTCAAGAATCTTTTCTTTGCCTGACTGAATGAGTCTCCTAAAACTGAGGGTGAATCCTTCAGAGGTAGCCTGACACAAAATCTACCTGACTCGAGGCGAGTGGTATGAGTCTGAAAATGCTGCTCACATGCCCTCTCGCTGTCACTCAATAGAGACCGCTTGGGCATCTCTTCTATTTCCCAAAATTTTGATATTTGTTTTTCTAAACGATCATCTAATGAATTACTTGATACGAAATTGCAATGTGTATGTTTGATTTTGTTATTTAATGAAATTGGACCTGAAATAACCCAACCGAATTTTGAATTACAAATGAATGGGCGATTTTTGCCTAAGCATTGAATGTTGTTCCCTATGACCTCCCAAAATAGGTCAGCACCGATAATAGCATCGACTGGTCCAGAGATATAAAAATAGGGATCAGCTAGCTGGATATGATTTGGTATATCTATTTGTTTACGATCTATGTAAGCCTTTGGTATGTTGCCGGTCAACTCGGGCATAATAAAACACGATAAATTTGTATTGTAGTCACTGTGTAATGAACTGACTTGAACAAAACATCTTTCAGTGACGTAATTATTTGTGTTATTACCTATACCTATAATGTTGATATCTGTAGGTATCGCCTCTAAATTTAACCTCTCCTTAACTCGTTGTGTCAAGAAGCTGGACTGGCTTCCGCTGTCGAGAAGTGTTCGGATAATCTCAGATTTTGAGTTCTTAGGATTCGTAACCCGTATGCTAACTGTGGATAGTATAACGTGAGAAATTGGCTGTCTAGAAATATTCACGCTTATTTCCTCGACGGCGGTCTGAGCTGCGACTGTGTCGCTCGAACCCTGTGCAGGTGTAGCAGGTTCTTGATTTGTAGGCCTGTGAAGAATCGTGGCATGGAGTTTCCCGCACTCCCTGCAGGTTCCACCTAAGCAGTCCCGGGTTTTATGGGTTGATCGGAGACAGTTCATGCAAAGTTGAAGTCTTTGAGCTTCAGCTATCCTAAGTTCAGGGGATTTGGCCAAAAAGGAAGGGCAAGTGTAAATAAAATGATCACCCTTACAAACTATACAGCGAGTGCGATACCTATTAGTGTTGTTATTAGAGCTCGGTTGCGTAACATAGGAAAACACCTTGTTTTGCTTAGAATTCCTGGTGTAACTATTATTGCTACTGGGGCCAGATACTCCATGAGATGAAGTGATACGCTTGTTTTGAATTTTATGTTGATTAAATGATTCCAACACATCAGCGCGATCCTTTAAAAATTTATGAAATTGTTCTAAGGTAGGTATGTCACTTAAGGTGTTGAGATGCTGAATAAGGCGTTGAGGTGGCTATTGATTAATTGCCTTTTGTTGTCATATCGCTCGCATAATAAACTCCAGGCCTTGTTATAATTTAAGGCGCAAACTTCAAGGTTGCTTACGACACGCGCGGCATCTCCCTCTAAATAAGAAACTAAATAATGAAACTTGTATATTGGTAATATGTTTGAATTTTCATTAATAAGAGAGGAAAACATTTCTTTGAATTGCATCCAACGGGATGCCGAACCATCAAAACGAGGAACCTGGATTAAAGGGAGTTTAAAACCTAACCCCTGAGAATTTCCGCCGCACCCTTGATGCGTGGAGCTGCTGTGAGCATCTTCAAAATTAAAGTTTTTCGAGAACCGAGTTAGTATGTCTTGTGCGAGTGACATGGCAGAATCTATTTCATTCTCGAGCTCTTCCCGAATATCGAGTTCGTCTTCTAGCTCGTCAGAGTTTAACGTCTCGATCTGACCTTGCAACTCACTGAATTCGCTAGATAAACATTCGAATTTGTTTATTTTTATCTTTAATTCACCTATCTGTAAAGAGTCTAAACTGGATGATTTGCTGAGTTTTGAGATGTAGTTTTTAAACTTAGTCACGCGGCCCTTTACGCTACTACGTTTTATAATCAATTCTTTAAGGTTAGACATCTTAAATTGCAGGAATTACCAAAAACTAAAAATGTGACGGTGGTTGAGTAATTTTAAAACAAAGAATCGCGATAACAATTTTGCTTACGCCCGTGTAATGCAACGAACTAATGAGTCAACGATGCGCTCGCGTTGCATCGGCGAATCGGTCTCCAGTCACAAATTTACTGTCCTAAATTGCGCGCGTGTACTAATTATGTTGTATGAGCTATAAAATTATGGTAACGTAAGAGTGTGATTAATGTATAAATGTAATGAGTGATATGCAAATTTAAATGAGTGATGTGAAACATGCGTAGTGGAGTACTATAAAAATAGTGTATGATCCTTGGATGATTATGGATATAGATGGATGAATGAAATGGATGGGTGATTGGATGAAGGTGAAAGTGATTCTGTTGTATGGGTGTGATGTACGGGCACTTATCTTGAATCGTCCGACACGTGGATGGCTGCCGCGATCTTGTATTGGCCGGGCGACGATAAGCGCTGCGTCTCTTCTTCGCTGATGGCACTCTCTCTTCTGTTGAAGAGTCCTGTCACGGTCGCCAAAATATGTTCAATCCTTAGATTGGACACACCATAGGGCCCGATAGGCAGACCCTAGTTCTTGATGCAGGTTTGAGTTAATAAAAAACGTGACCTCAGCGAAGGTTGTATTTGAAGAAGTGCATGATATTGCATATTTTTGTGTGACAAGTTACATTGACAGATGACGCAAAGTTCACTGACATTGACATTAATTATATGCGTACTTGACGTTACACTATGGTTGTAAAGCGCGCCGACACCCCTTAATTCTTAAATCTAGACAGATTACGAGTCTTAGAATATCTACGTCGAGTTTGTAAACACTTATTTTTCTTCAGTTAAAGGCAAATCCGCGTAACTATTACGCACCAACGCCAACATTAATAATCAATCAAATCCAACATATTCATTAAAATTAATTTTGGTCAGAACATTTCAATTATAAGTATAGGTATTAAAGAAAATGTAGATAGAGCGAAAGTACAATCTCATGTTAAATGTTTTTAAGGAGAAGTAGAAAGCTTCTGAAATCCATTGGTTGATATTATAGTGTATTCTTAAATCTAAGTAAAAAAAAAAAAAAAAAAACTGCATTGATAACCTCTTCCTTTATTTGAAGTCGGTTAGAACTATGAAAGAAGAAATAACCTACCCTACCCAGTAATGCGGAAGCCACTTAGGAAGAATAAGTTAAAAGTAGTTAATAATTAGTATATACAGTGGCGTGCATTGCATATATGCAAATAAGCAGTGCATACCCTACCCTCAGGGTCTTAAAGAGCCTTCAGATAGGACCATTAAAGTTTTGTAATTAAAAAAACACTGCGTATATCTCTAAAAGCGTATTTTAATTTTTAACCGTAAATGCTAAACATTTACCTTTTAAAACACGTAAAAATCTCATGTTATCTATTGCAGGGTAAATCAATTATTATGAATCACTCGACATATGACGCCCTCTACTGTTGCATAGAAATATCAAATAAAATAAGCACGCCCAAAGAAAGAATCGTTCTGCTAGATGTGTGCGTGCAAGTTAGTAGTGTGTGTCGTGTAATGTTATAATCGTGCGCTTGTACTTACAAGATTAGCATCGGTCTTGTGTGAACAGTTTCATTCATAAATTCTCTATTCTCTAATTACGTGTTTCATTTTTTCTATGAATAAAATGATTTGCTTGGTTTGTTATTGTTGTTAAAGGTCATTATTCTTTTTTTAGAATTAAAAACATTATTCACAAATGTAAATACCTTTTAGTGTCTTTTAAGAAAATTAAGGATCTAATATTATCGAATTAGTCTTTCGTTTTGAAAATAATCTATGAAACCAAACGCTGTCTCAATTTTGAAAAATGAATAATTTAGGTTTTCCAGGAATCATTGGAGAGTGAGAGAGTTAACAATAAATATGGTTTCTATTTATTGTTTACATATCAAAATAAAATAGCGTTCGTACCCATACTTACAAAAAATTAAAGACATATTTTGACTAATTTCGATTGCAATATTATCATTAGCATATTCGATCGCCATTATTGTTTACCTTCGAACAATGCTGTATGGCGTTGGTGATAAATAAACGGTTCAAGTGCATAAATTCAGTAACTTATAAAAGTTTGAGCAGTGATAGTTTAATGTGTTAAGGTTAATTTATAGTTTATTCATTCATTTTATAATGAAAGCATATTCGTGCGGTCTTTGTTTGGGTTCAGTGTGCCTGGAAAAAGTACTTAGAGAAAACTTTAATTCTATCCCTACTTATATCGTAAAATTAGAAATCATTCGCAAAGGAAGGAGTGTACCAATGTTACAAATATCCCAAAAAAAGGTGATAAAGTAACGCGTATATTTAATAATAAATATTACGAAAACTATTCTTGGCTAAGCGGCTTTGTACACACCAATCGATTAATTTGCTTTCCTTTTGTTTTATTGTCCAATATACGTAAAGTGTGGAATGATAAAGGATATTGTGATCTTAATAATTTTCATAAAAACGCTAAAAACATGATATGTTGGAAAAATATTATCATCATCAGTGTGCTTAGAAAATGCTGCCGAATGGTGTGTCATAATTTTGTGACGTAAATCAGGGTATGTACTTTTATTCAATTAGCAGTAGATAGACGATAGTATTAAATCAATCAAAAATATAACTTTCGTAAAGTAATTTGATTATAAACCGACATACCTATCTAAAATCTAAATTTTAATTTTACTTTATGTTTGTGTTGAACACCTTGTGCATACCCTGGGTCCAAGGGCTATGCACGCCACTGAGTATATACCTTCAAAGAAGATAGCGGGCGTGTAGTTGTCCTGCGTAGTAGTCATACATAGCGCATGCCACGGATCGACCGAACCGTGCACGTACGCGACCCGACCGGCGGGTATGTTTAAACCACCGAACTCTTCATTAGTCCACTCAGCACACGCGTTCACAAACACAGAGTCAAATCTGTAACGAAGAGAAAATAATATTAAAAATTGTTCAATGTACATACTTGTTTCAGTGTTTATTTTATAACTTAAGCTTATTTAAGCGATTATTTATAAACTATTTATGAAATTTATAGCTAATAAATCTAATAGGTTGGGGAAAAAGTCTTTTCGCATTATAGTATGTATGAACATGTAATAAAATCTCTTTGGCTATACTATTTGTATCTGGCTGGTTTTGGTATCAAATTAGGAAAATGTGTGAAGATGAGTGAATCTAATGAAGAAATTCCTTTTTACCTTTTAAAATTTTACTACAAAAAAGGTAAAAATGCAACGCAAGCCGCGAAAAAAATTTGGGTTTAGCGTTTTCAATCCGGAAATTTTGATGTCAAAGATGCACCTCGCTCTGGTTAGGAGGAGCCCTATGACGGATATAATGGATGCCATTTTTGAAAAAGTGGACCAAGATGGGCAAATCAGTAGGTACAATGTAGCTGAAGAACTGGGAATTGACCACAAAACCATTTTTGACGGAGCTGATAAGAAGTGGATCATGACCGAACCATTTTTGAACTGGTGATGAGAAGTGGATCATGTACGACAAGAAAGTGCGAAAAAGGTCACGGTCAAAGGCCGATCAGGCTTCACAGACTGTGGCGAAACCCGGGTTAACTCGCAACAAGGTGACGCTGTGTGTGTAGTAGTAGGATTGGAAGGGCATTATTCATTATAAGCTGTTACCACCAGGCAGGACCATCAATTCTGAATTCTACTGCGAACAACTGATGAGATTAAAGCAAGAAGTTTAGAGAAAGCGGCCGGAATTAATCAACAGAAGAGGTGTGGTTTTTCATCATGATAACGCTAGACCTAACACATCTTTAGCCACTCAGCTAAAATTAAGATAGTTTGGCTGGGAGGTGGTAATGCATCCGCTGTATAGTCCTGACCTTACACCTTCAGATTTCCACCTGTTTCGGTCTCTTCAGAATTCTTTAGGCAGTGTCAGGTTAACATCACGAGAGGACTGCCAAAACTACTTGTCGCGGTTTTTTGATTTCAGAAACCCCAAAATTTCTATAGCAATGGGATTATGTCCCTACCTACCTATGCCTAATTTATGCAAAGGAAGAAAATAAATTCCAAAAACTTTTTAATGCTGATAGTACTTCTAGAAAAAGAGGTAGTATTTAGATTTTATTACAACGTTCTACATAGATACTAGTTTGCGAAAAGACTATTATTCCCGCAACCCACTTTTCCGCAAATTTCTCCCTATATCACATTTCAATTTGTATGTCCACTTAAACTAACTTTATAACATTACTATCAGCAGGTGGATCAACTGAATTCCAAACTTTTTTCTCCAAAAGTGACAGATACTCTACATTCATAGCTTTTTGCCACCAGAGGAGTTTGATAACTTTATTGCCTACACATATGTTTGTGGCTTCTCAAAAATTCTGGTCTACATACCTATTTTATAATCGCCATATTTCGTCGGCGGTGTACCACGTGTACTGCGCATGGATCGGCAGCTGACAGACTCCTCTGTACTAGTCGCCACTTCCCCTCCAACTATAGCGCCGCCGACGTCTCGCGTCGTTTTTTCTCTCTTCCGCCTTTCCTCAGCAGAAGACTCGGCATCAGTAGAGGCCTGCTCTACCTCACTGTTGTTGCAGCAGTCATCGCCAGACTCACCATCTGTTAATTCATATAAAAATCATGTGATTTATTTATATTATATAAGACGAGAATTACGATATTCATCAATGTCAGCACATTTATTTTCAATAAAAAGTACATTAGGAATGTGCTTTTTACTATACAGAATAACCTTCCTTGGATTTATTTAATGGTTCTATAAATCGGTAACGCTGAATAACCGACAAAAATGCACAACTTTCTCTTAGCGTTCAATTTATTATGTAGACTAGACTGCGGGATTAATGAATAGGCAATGCATCCAAAAACAAAGGTTTCCTTTACAAATAGTGTGTCGGGACCACACTTCCTCAGTGTTGCTTCTGGTATTCAAATACATCTGCTGAGTACAATGCGGTAAGGTAAGCTGGTGAGCTGTTCCCTTCTTCTCTAGGAAACACTTAACACTGCCCCTATGGTAATTCAAAATCAAAACCAATGTTATCAAAACGCAGGCATTTTATATGTTACGCACTTACGTAATAATTATTTGATAAAGCAATCTTACACTTCACACATTTTCTTGAATAAATATCTAAAGTTTTGAAGAGAAAAATTATTAGTAGTAAGGGCGAGTAAGTACCTTGCATTTCCACAGCTGGAGTCTCTCATAGGGCTCCACACGTCACTATGGATGAGTTCCAAGGGTCGGCCAACACGTTTCGTAGATCTTTTCGGAGCCCGGGCCACAGGCTTTCCTTCCAGGCAGGCGCAAACTTGTTGAAATCTTCTTTGTCATCCTGAAATGAACATACCTTTAAGACAATGATACCCTAACCGTCTATGCCATAAATCAGTGTTCATGTTAAGTATTATTAGACTTAACTAACTTTGCAATATTGACTTCCTGCGCTTGATGTAGGACAGTCATCGATTGCTCTTTTGCAAAACAAAACATTCATTCTATCAGTGACGTGCATAGAGGGTATGTAAAGTATATGCAAATGTTTATTTAATTTTCATTTTCATTAATTCTTCATTTTATATCATCTGCATACCCTGTACATAGCCTCAATGCACGCTACTGCATTCTATATACACCCACATAGATTGGCAGATATAACAGGCTGGTGTTGTATACTACAACTGTCATGGACAAAACACCCATCTACATTCATGATCACAACCATGCCTCTTTCACATAATTTAATAACAGAAAACAAATTTTGCAGACAACTACGGAACGTAAAAAACATTGTTTAAGGTTTTATCAAAGTTATTTATGCTGTTTACATGAATATCTGTAGAGCTCTCCAGTTTAGTCGCTCCATCATCACAAGTGATCATCCTTTTCCATCCATCACCACGGAAAGATCTGGAGCAGTCTTATTCCTAGCCAGGACTGCACGGACAATGTGATCAAAAGAGTTAGTGTTTAAAATTATACAACTTTAGGAAGTAACAGTTTCTACCCTTAGTAAAAGTTTGTTCACTGGCAATACAGTACAGCGTCGCTGGTACAGTTGCTTTCGAGTATTGTAGCAGTATACTTCAGTTAAATTGAATGTATATCCAAACCCTGTTTTAAAGCCTATAAACACTTCAACAGCCTAGACAGTAGATCTAAAAGGAACGTTTGTAAGTGGATAAAAATCAATACAGGATTTGTGACACTAAAACGATTGCAGTAAGAAGTTTTACTAAGACCGAAAGTTTTGTTTCGATACGCGAAATCGACTACGACTGCGAGCGTGCAAATGTGCTAAGGGTAAAAAGTCTTTCCCCATCAAATAAATAAATGAAAATATCATAATAATGTACTCAAGACTCCCCAGTAAACTGGTTAAAAGTAAAAGTCTTTTAAACTGTAATAAACCACATCCGAGCATGTTCACATTGAAATTGCCTGGTCTCCCCGTCCTCCCGTGTCAAACGGATGGTAACCCCTTTAGACCCTGACCTATTACCCCCATCTCTCCCATCCCCCTTAATTCTTAAATCTAGACAGATTACGAGTCTTAGAATATCTACGTCGAGTTTGTAAACACTTATTTTTCTTCAGTTAAAGGCAAATCCGCGTAACTATTACGCACCAACGCCAACATTAATAATCAATCAAATCCAACATATTCATTAAAATTAATTTTGGTCAGAACATTTCAATTATAAGTATAGGTATTAAAGAAAATGTAGATAGAGCGAAAGTACAATCTCATGTTAAATGTTTTTAAGGAGAAGTAGAAAGCTTCTGAAATCCATTGGTTGATATTATAGTGTATTCTTAAATCTAAGTAAAAAAAAAAAAAAAATGCATTGATAACCTCTTCCTTTATTTGAAGTCGGTTAGAACTATGAAAGAAGAAATAACCTACCCTACCCAGTAATGCGGAAGCCACTTAGGAAGAATAAGTTAAAAGTAGTTAATAATTAGTATATACAGTGGCGTGCATTGCATATATGCAAATAAGCAGTGCATACCCTACCCTCAGGGTCTTAAAGAGCCTTCAGATAGGACCATTAAAATTTGTAATTAAAAAAACACTAAGTAAAAAATATATGAAAGCGCCATCTAGTAATGAGCGGCCAAACTTCTAGGTCAATTGTCGCTAGACAGGCGACAGCGCAACCAGCGCGCGCGAGGCGCATAGCGTACAAAATAAAATCTTTAGCGTATATCTCTAAAAGCGTATTTTAATTTTTAACCGTAAATGCTAAACATTTACCTTTTAAAACACGTAAAAATCTCATGTTATCTATTGCAGGGTAAATCAATTATTATGAATCACTCGACATATGACGCCCTCTACTGTTGCATAGAAATATCAAATAAAATAAGCACGCCCAAAGAAAGAATCGTTCTGCTAGATGTGTGCGTGCAAGTTAGTAGTGTGTGTCGTGTAATGTTATAATCGTGCGCTTGTACTTACAAGATTAGCATCGGTCTTGTGTGAACAGTTTCATTCATAAATTCTCTATTCTCTAATTACGTGTTTCATTTTTTCTATGAATAAAATGATTTGCTTGGTTTGTTATTGTTGTTAAAGGTCATTATTCTTTTTTTAGAATTAAAAACATTATTCACAAATGTAAATACCTTTTAGTGTCTTTTAAGAAAATTAAGGATCTAATATTATCGAATTAGTCTTTCGTTTTGAAAATAATCTATGAAACCAAACGCTGTCTCAATTTTGAAAAATGAATAATTTAGGTTTTCCAGGAATCATTGGAGAGTGAGAGAGTTAACAATAAATATGGTTTCTATTTATTGTTTACATATCAAAATAAAATAGCGTTCGTACCCATACTTACAAAAAATTAAAGACATATTTTGACTAATTTCGATTGCAATATTATCATTAGCATATTCGATCGCCATTATTGTTTACCTTCGAACAATGCTGTATGGCGTTGGTGATAAATAAACGGTTCAAGTGCATAAATTCAGTAACTTATAAAAGTTTGAGCAGTGATAGTTTAATGTGTTAAGGTTAATTTATAGTTTATTCATTCATTTTATAATGAAAGCATATTCGTGCGGTCTTTGTTTGGGTTCAGTGTGCCTGGAAAAAGTACTTAGAGAAAACTTTAATTTCTATCCCTACTTATATCGTAAAATTAGAAATCATTCGCAAAGGAAGGAGTGTACCAATGTTACAAATATCCCAAAAAAAGGTGATAAAGTAACGCGTATATTTAATAATAAATATTACGAAAACTATTCTTGGCTAAGCGGCTTTGTACACACCAATCGATTAATTTGCTTTCCTTTTGTTTTATTGTCCAATATACGTAAAGTGTGGAATGATAAAGGATATTGTGATCTTAATAATTTTCATAAAAACGCTAAAAACATGATATGTTGGAAAAATATTATCATCATCAGTGTGCTTAGAAAATGCTGCCGAATGGTGTGTCATAATTTTGTGACGTAAATCAGGGTATGTACTTTTATTCAATTAGCAGTAGATAGACGATAGTATTAAATCAATCAAAAATATAACTTTCGTAAAGTAATTTGATTATAAACCGACATACCTATCTAAAATCTAAATTTTAATTTTACTTTATGTTTGTGTTGAACACCTTGTGCATACCCTGGGTCCAAGGGCTATGCACGCCACTGAGTATATACCTTCAAAGAAGATAGCGGGCGTGTAGTTGTCCTGCGTAGTAGTCATACATAGCGCATGCCACGGATCGACCGAACCGTGCACGTACGCGACCCGACCGGCGGGTATGTTTAAACCACCGAACTCTTCATTAGTCCACTCAGCACACGCGTTCACAAACACAGAGTCAAATCTGTAACGAAGAGAAAATAATATTAAAAATTGTTCAATGTACATACTTGTTTCAGTGTTTATTTTATAACTTAAGCTTATTTAAGCGATTATTTATGAACTATTTATGAAATTTATAGCTAATAAATCTAATAGGTTGGGGAAAAAGTCTTTTCGCATTATAGTATGTATGAACATGTAATAAAATCTCTTTGGCTATACTATTTGTATCTGGCTGGTTTTGGTATCAAATTAGGAAAATGTGTGAAGATGAGTGAATCTAATGAAGAAATTCCTTTTTACCTTTTAAAATTTTACTACAAAAAAGGTAAAAATGCAACGCAAGCCGCGAAAAAAATTTGGGTTTAGCGTTTTCAATCCGGAAATTTTGATGTCAAAGATGCACCTCGCTCTGGTTAGGAGGAGCCCTATGACGGATATAATGGATGCCATTTTTGAAAAAGTGGACCAAGATGGGCAAATCAGTAGGTACAATGTAGCTGAAGAACTGGGAATTGACCACAAAACCATTTTTGACGGAGCTGATAAGAAGTGGATCATGACCGAACCATTTTTGAACTGGTGATGAGAAGTGGATCATGTACGACAAGAAAGTGCGAAAAAGGTCACGGTCAAAGGCCGATCAGGCTTCACAGACTGTGGCGAAACCCGGGTTAACTCGCAACAAGGTGACGCTGTGTGTGTAGTAGTAGGATTGGAAGGGCATTATTCATTATAAGCTGTTACCACCAGGCAGGACCATCAATTCTGAATTCTACTGCGAACAACTGATGAGATTAAAGCAAGAAGTTTAGAGAAAGCGGCCGGAATTAATCAACAGAAGAGGTGTGGTTTTTCATCATGATAACGCTAGACCTAACACATCTTTAGCCACTCAGCTAAAATTAAGATAGTTTGGCTGGGAGGTGGTAATGCATCCGCTGTATAGTCCTGACCTTACACCTTCAGATTTCCACCTGTTTCGGTCTCTTCAGAATTCTTTAGGCAGTGTCAGGTTAACATCACGAGAGGACTGCCAAAACTACTTGTCGCGGTTTTTTGATTTCAGAAACCCCAAAATTTCTATAGCAATGGGATTATGTCCCTACCTACCTATGCCTAATTTATGCAAAGGAAGAAAATAAATTCCAAAAACTTTTTAATGCTGATAGTACTTCTAGAAAAAGAGGTAGTATTTAGATTTTATTACAACGTTCTACATAGATACTAGTTTGCGAAAAGACTATTATTCCCGCAACCCACTTTTCCGCAAATTTCTCCCTATATCACATTTCAATTTGTATGTCCACTTAAACTAACTTTATAACATTACTATCAGCAGGTGGATCAACTGAATTCCAAACTTTTTTCTCCAAAAGTGACAGATACTCTACATTCATAGCTTTTTGCCACCAGAGGAGTTTGATAACTTTATTGCCTACACATATGTTTGTGGCTTCTCAAAAATTCTGGTCTACATACCTATTTTATAATCGCCATATTTCGTCGGCGGTGTACCACGTGTACTGCGCATGGATCGGCAGCTGACAGACTCCTCTGTACTAGTCGCCACTTCCCCTCCAACTATAGCGCCGCCGACGTCTCGCGTCGTTTTTTCTCTCTTCCGCCTTTCCTCAGCAGAAGACTCGGCATCAGTAGAGGCCTGCTCTACCTCACTGTTGTTGCAGCAGTCATCGCCAGACTCACCATCTGTTAATTCATATAAAAATCATGTGATTTATTTATATTATATAAGACGAGAATTACGATATTCATCAATGTCAGCACATTTATTTTCAATAAAAAGTACATTAGGAATGTGCTTTTTACTATACAGAATAACCTTCCTTGGATTTATTTAATGGTTCTATAAATCGGTAACGCTGAATAACCGACAAAAATGCACAACTTTCTCTTAGCGTTCAATTTATTATGTAGACTAGACTGCGGGATTAATGAATAGGCAATGCATCCAAAAACAAAGGTTTCCTTTACAAATAGTGTGTCGGGACCACACTTCCTCAGTGTTGCTTCTGGTATTCAAATACATCTGCTGAGTACAATGCGGTAAGGTAAGCTGGTGAGCTGTTCCCTTCTTCTCTAGGAAACACTTAACACTGCCCCTATGGTAATTCAAAATCAAAACCAATGTTATCAAAACGCAGGCATTTTATATGTTACGCACTTACGTAATAATTATTTGATAAAGCAATCTTACACTTCACACATTTTCTTGAATAAATATCTAAAGTTTTGAAGAGAAAAATTATTAGTAGTAAGGGCGAGTAAGTACCTTGCATTTCCACAGCTGGAGTCTCTCATAGGGCTCCACACGTCACTATGGATGAGTTCCAAGGGTCGGCCAACACGTTTCGTAGATCTTTTCGGAGCCCGGGCCACAGGCTTTCCTTCCAGGCAGGCGCAAACTTGTTGAAATCTTCTTTGTCATCCTGAAATGAACATACCTTTAAGACAATGATACCCTAACCGTCTATGCCATAAATCAGTGTTCATGTTAAGTATTATTAGACTTAACTAACTTTGCAATATTGACTTCCTGCGCTTGATGTAGGACAGTCATCGATTGCTCTTTTGCAAAACAAAACATTCATTCTATCAGTGACGTGCATAGAGGGTATGTAAAGTATATGCAAATGTTTATTTAATTTTCATTTTCATTAATTCTTCATTTTATATCATCTGCATACCCTGTACATAGCCTCAATGCACGCTACTGCATTCTATATACACCCACATAGATTGGCAGATATAACAGGCTGGTGTTGTATACTACAACTGTCATGGACAAAACACCCATCTACATTCATGATCACAACCATGCCTCTTTCACATAATTTAATAACAGAAAACAAATTTTGCAGACAACTACGGAACGTAAAAAACATTGTTTAAGGTTTTATCAAAGTTATTTATGCTGTTTACATGAATATCTGTAGAGCTCTCCAGTTTAGTCGCTCCATCATCACAAGTGATCATCCTTTTCCATCCATCACCACGGAAAGATCTGGAGCAGTCTTATTCCTAGCCAGGACTGCACGGACAATGTGATCAAAAGAGTTAGTGTTTAAAATTATACAACTTTAGGAAGTAACAGTTTCTACCCTTAGTAAAAGTTTGTTCACTGGCAATACAGTACAGCGTCGCTGGTACAGTTGCTTTCGAGTATTGTAGCAGTATACTTCAGTTAAATTGAATGTATATCCAAACCCTGTTTTAAAGCCTATAAACACTTCAACAGCCTAGACAGTAGATCTAAAAGGAACGTTTGTAAGTGGATAAAAATCAATACAGGATTTGCGACACTAAAACGATTGCAGTAAGAAGTTTTGTTTCGATACGCGAAATCGACTACGACTGCGAGCGTGCAAATGTGCTAAGGGTAAAAAGTCTTTTCCCATCAAATAAATAAATGAAAATATCATAATAATGTACTCAAGACTCCCCAGTAAACTGGTTAAAAGTAAAAGTCTTTTAAACTGTAATAAACCACATCCGAGCATGTTCACATTGAAATTGCCTGGTCTCCCCGTCCTCCCGTGTCAAACGGATGGTAACCCCTTTAGACCCTGACCTATTACCCCCATCTCTCCCATCCCCCTTAATTCTTAAATCTAGACAGATTACGAGTCTTAGAATATCTACGTCGAGTTTGTAAACACTTATTTTTCTTCAGTTAAAGGCAAATCCGCGTAACTATTACGCACCAACGCCAACATTAATAATCAATCAAATCCAACATATTCATTAAAATTAATTTTGGTCAGAACATTTCAATTATAAGTATAGGTATTAAAGAAAATGTAGATAGAGCGAAAGTACAATCTCATGTTAAATGTTTTTAAGGAGAAGTAGAAAGCTTCTGAAATCCATTGG
The DNA here is from genome assembly GCF_905163445.1 of Pararge aegeria. Taxonomy (NCBI): domain Eukaryota; kingdom Metazoa; phylum Arthropoda; class Insecta; order Lepidoptera; family Nymphalidae; genus Pararge; species Pararge aegeria. Next base: position 169,988 of record NW_024396991.1, on the reverse strand, counting down.
TTGATATTATAGTGTATTCTTAAATCTAAGTAAAAAAAAAAAAAAAAAAAAACTGCATTGATAACCTCTTCCTTTATTTGAAGTCGGTTAGAACTATGAAAGAAGAAATAACCTACCCTACCCAGTAATGCGGAAGCCACTTAGGAAGAATAAGTTAAAAGTAGTTAATAATTAGTATATACAGTGGCGTGCATTGCATATATGCAAATAAGCAGTGCATACCCTACCCTCAGGGTCTTAAAGAGCCTTCAGATAGGACCATTAAAATTTGTAATTAAAAAAACACTAAGTAAAAAATATATGAAAGCGCCATCTAGTAATGAGCGGCCAAACTTCTAGGTCAATTGTCGCTAGACAGGCGACAGCGCAACCAGCGCGCGCGAGGCGCATAGCGTACAAAATAAAATCTTTAGCGTATATCTCTAAAAGCGTATTTTAATTTTTAACCGTAAATGCTAAACATTTACCTTTTAAAACACGTAAAAATCTCATGTTATCTATTGCAGGGTAAATCAATTATTATGAATCACTCGACATATGACGCCCTCTACTGTTGCATAGAAATATCAAATAAAATAAGCACGCCCAAAGAAAGAATCGTTCTGCTAGATGTGTGCGTGCAAGTTAGTAGTGTGTGTCGTGTAATGTTATAATCGTGCGCTTGTACTTACAAGATTAGCATCGGTCTTGTGTGAACAGTTTCATTCATAAATTCTCTATTCTCTAATTACGTGTTTCATTTTTTCTATGAATAAAATGATTTGCTTGGTTTGTTATTGTTGTTAAAGGTCATTATTCTTTTTTTAGAATTAAAAACATTATTCACAAATGTAAATACCTTTTAGTGTCTTTTAAGAAAATTAAGGATCTAATATTATCGAATTAGTCTTTCGTTTTGAAAATAATCTATGAAACCAAACGCTGTCTCAATTTTGAAAAATGAATAATTTAGGTTTTCCAGGAATCATTGGAGAGTGAGAGAGTTAACAATAAATATGGTTTCTATTTATTGTTTACATATCAAATAAAATAGCGTTCGTACCCATACTTACAAAAAATTAAAGACATATTTTGACTAATTTCGATTGCAATATTATCATTAGCATATTCGATCGCCATTATTGTTTACCTTCGAACAATGCTGTATGGCGTTGGTGATAAATAAACGGTTCAAGTGCATAAATTCAGTAACTTATAAAAGTTTTGAGCAGTGATAGTTTAATGTGTTAAGGTTAATTTATAGTTTATTCATTCATTTTATAATGAAAGCATATTCGTGCGGTCTTTGTTTGGGTTCAGTGTGCCTGGAAAAAGTACTTAGAGAAAACTTTAATTTCTATCCCTACTTATATCGTAAAATTAGAAATCATTCGCAAAGGAAGGAGTGTACCAATGTTACAAATATCCCAAAAAAAGGTGATAAAGTAACGCGTATATTTAATAATAAATATTACGAAAACTATTCTTGGCTAAGCGGCTTTGTACACACCAATCGATTAATTTGCTTTCCTTTTGTTTTATTGTCCAATATACGTAAAGTGTGGAATGATAAAGGATATTGTGATCTTAATAATTTTCATAAAAACGCTAAAAACATGATATGTTGGAAAAATATTATCATCATCAGTGTGCTTAGAAAATGCTGCCGAATGGTGTGTCATAATTTTGTGACGTAAATCAGGGTATGTACTTTTATTCAATTAGCAGTAGATAGACGATAGTATTAAATCAATCAAAAATATAACTTTCGTAAAGTAATTTGATTATAAACCGACATACCTATCTAAAATCTAAATTTTAATTTTACTTTATGTTTGTGTTGAACACCTTGTGCATACCCTGGGTCCAAGGGCTATGCACGCCACTGAGTATATACCTTCAAAGAAGATAGCGGGCGTGTAGTTGTCCTGCGTAGTAGTCATACATAGCGCATGCCACGGATCGACCGAACCGTGCACGTACGCGACCCGACCGGCGGGTATGTTTAAACCACCGAACTCTTCATTAGTCCACTCAGCACACGCGTTCACAAACACAGAGTCAAATCTGTAACGAAGAGAAAATAATATTAAAAATTGTTCAATGTACATACTTGTTTCAGTGTTTATTTTATAACTTAAGCTTATTTAAGCGATTATTTATGAACTATTTATGAAATTTATAGCTAATAAATCTAATAGGTTGGGGAAAAAGTCTTTTCGCATTATAGTATGTATGAACATGTAATAAAATCTCTTTGGCTATACTATTTGTATCTGGCTGGTTTTGGTATCAAATTAGGAAAATGTGTGAAGATGAGTGAATCTAATGAAGAAATTCCTTTTTACCTTTTAAAATTTTACTACAAAAAGGTAAAAATGCAACGCAAGCCGCGAAAAAAATTTGGGTTTAGCGTTTTCAATCCGGAAATTTTGATGTCAAAGATGCACCTCGCTCTGGTTAGGAGGAGCCCTATGACGGATATAATGGATGCCATTTTTGAAAAAGTGGACCAAGATGGGCAAATCAGTAGGTACAATGTAGCTGAAGAACTGGGAATTGACCACAAAACCATTTTTGACGGAGCTGATAAGAAGTGGATCATGACCGAACCATTTTTGAACTGGTGATGAGAAGTGGATCATGTACGACAAGAAAGTGCGAAAAAGGTCACGGTCAAAGGCCGATCAGGCTTCACAGACTGTGGCGAAACCCGGGTTAACTCGCAACAAGGTGACGCTGTGTGTGTAGTAGTAGGATTGGAAGGGCATTATTCATTATAAGCTGTTACCACCAGGCAGGACCATCAATTCTGAATTCTACTGCGAACAACTGATGAGATTAAAGCAAGAAGTTTAGAGAAAGCGGCCGGAATTAATCAACAGAAGAGGTGTGGTTTTTCATCATGATAACGCTAGACCTAACACATCTTTAGCCACTCAGCTAAAATTAAGATAGTTTGGCTGGGAGGTGGTAATGCATCCGCTGTATAGTCCTGACCTTACACCTTCAGATTTCCACCTGTTTCGGTCTCTTCAGAATTCTTTAGGCAGTGTCAGGTTAACATCACGAGAGGACTGCCAAAACTACTTGTCGCGGTTTTTTGATTTCAGAAACCCCAAAATTTCTATAGCAATGGGATTATGTCCCTACCTACCTATGCCTAATTTATGCAAAGGAAGAAAATAAATTCCAAAAACTTTTTAATGATGATAGTACTTCTAGAAAAAGAGGTAGTATTTAGATTTTATTACAACGTTCTACATAGATACTAGTTTGCGAAAAGACTATTATTCCCGCAACCCACTTTTCCGCAAATTTCTCCCTATATCACATTTCAATTTGTATGTCCACTTAAACTAACTTTATAACATTACTATCAGCAGGTGGATCAACTGAATTCCAAACTTTTTTCTCCAAAAGTGACAGATACTCTACATTCATAGCTTTTTGCCACCAGAGGAGTTTGATAACTTTATTGCCTACACATATGTTTGTGGCTTCTCAAAAATTCTGGTCTACATACCTATTTTATAATCGCCATATTTCGTCGGCGGTGTACCACGTGTACTGCGCATGGATCGGCAGCTGACAGACTCCTCTGTACTAGTCGCCACTTCCCCTCCAACTATAGCGCCGCCGACGTCTCGCGTCGTTTTTTCTCTCTTCCGCCTTTCCTCAGCAGAAGACTCGGCATCAGTAGAGGCCTGCTCTACCTCACTGTTGTTGCAGCAGTCATCGCCAGACTCACCATCTGTTAATTCATATAAAAATCATGTGATTTATTTATATTATATAAGACGAGAATTACGATATTCATCAATGTCAGCACATTTATTTTCAATAAAAAGTACATTAGGAATGTGCTTTTTACTATACAGAATAACCTTCCTTGGATTTATTTAATGGTTCTATAAATCGGTAACGCTGAATAACCGACAAAAATGCACAACTTTCTCTTAGCGTTCAATTTATTATGTAGACTAGACTGCGGGATTAATGAATAGGCAATGCATCCAAAAACAAAGGTTTCCTTTACAAATAGTGTGTCGGGACCACACTTCCTCAGTGTTGCTTCTGGTATTCAAATACATCTGCTGAGTACAATGCGGTAAGGTAAGCTGGTGAGCTGTTCCCTTCTTCTCTAGGAAACACTTAACACTGCCCCTATGGTAATTCAAAATCAAAACCAATGTTATCAAAACGCAGGCATTTTATATGTTACGCACTTACGTAATAATTATTTGATAAAGCAATCTTACACTTCACACATTTTCTTGAATAAATATCTAAAGTTTTGAAGAGAAAAATTATTAGTAGTAAGGGCGAGTAAGTACCTTGCATTTCCACAGCTGGAGTCTCTCATAGGGCTCCACACGTCACTATGGATGAGTTCCAAGGGTCGGCCAACACGTTTCGTAGATCTTTTCGGAGCCCGGGCCACAGGCTTTCCTTCCAGGCAGGCGCAAACTTGTTGAAATCTTCTTTGTCATCCTGAAATGAACATACCTTTAAGACAATGATACCCTAACCGTCTATGCCATAAATCAGTATTCATGTTAAGTATTATTAGACTTAACTAACTTTGCAATATTGACTTCCTGCGCTTGATGTAGGACAGTCATCGATTGCTCTTTTGCAAAACAAAACATTCATTCTATCAGTGACGTGCATAGAGGGTATGTAAAGTATATGCAAATGTTTATTTAATTTTCATTTTCATTAATTCTTCATTTTATATCATCTGCATACCCTGTACATAGCCTCAATGCACGCTACTGCATTCTATATACACCCACATAGATTAGCAGATATAACAGGCTGGTGTTGTATACTACAACTGTCATGGACAAAACACCCATCTACATTCATGATCACAACCATGCCTCTTTCACATAATTTAATAACAGAAAACAAATTTTGCAGACAACTACGGAACGTAAAAAACATTGTTTAAGGTTTTATCAAAGTTATTTATGCTGTTTACATGAATATCTGTAGAGCTCTCCAGTTTAGTCGCTCCATCATCACAAGTGATCATCCTTTTCCATCCATCACCACGGAAAGATCTGGAGCAGTCTTATTCCTAGCCAGGACTGCACGGACAATGTGATCAAAAGAGTTAGTGTTTAAAATTATACAACTTTAGGAAGTAACAGTTTCTACCCTTAGTAAAAGTTTGTTCACTGGCAATACAGTACAGCGTCGCTGGTACAGTTGCTTTCGAGTATTGTAGCAGTATACTTCAGTTAAATTGAATGTATATCCAAACCCTGTTTTAAAGCCTATAAACACTTCAACAGCCTAGACAGTAGATCTAAAAGGAGAAGGAGGAAATTTAGTATGGAGATCAAATGCCAGATTGCGAGTTGAAGCTATAATTTAGTATGGAGATCAAATGCCAGATTGCGAGTTGAAGTTAGTGAAGATGACCAGCGAGCGAATTGATACAACTTCACGCGTGTTATTATTTGCGCTTCAACTAGTTGACACTTAACAGATTCATTATTATTGATTAATAACTAGTTAGCAGTTTATTGTTTTTTTTGAGTTGAATATTCTTACAAATTATAGTAAATATTGTTAAATATGAGCTCCAATTGTGTGCAAATTGTTTCTGTGGCGAAATCAAAAAATAATTGGCGAACAACAGGTAAATTTATTTTATTTAAAAATTGTTTGTTGGCTTTGCATATTTTTTTTCTAATGAAAAGAATGGTTGGAACGCGGCTGGTTACGACATAAATTACTAGTCATCATAAGAATTAAAGAGAGCAGAACTCAAAGAAACACTTGGGATTTCTATGATTACTTTTAATGTTGGCAAACATTGCATAGAAACTTCTTTATCATAATTCGCGTGCTAACTTAATCGTACCTAGTATTTTTCAAAGATTTGTTGATATTGTTTGTCATTTATCACAACAAGAATGGTGACTTAGAGATCATGACGAGTTAAATTTGTCCTTTAGGTAACTGGGCTTGCTAAAACTCAAAACCCTAGGCACGCCACTGAGTGTGGACCCTAGGGAATTTATGGCTCTTACATTTACTCCATCCATGTCACACACTGTTGCTACAACTATTAAATTGTTTAAGTAACATTCTGACAATACCTAAAATAAACAAAAATGTGATTAAATACATATAAAACAGGTATCTGCATAGAATAATACAAAGGTACTTTCCACCATCTGTTCCTCTGCTTATATCTTTAAAACAACTGGTTTCATCATTAGATCGAGTGATTTAAGAGGTAGGGTTATTATGTATAGGTTTAATATTATTTAAAGTTAATATGTTAAAATATTACAGTAATTGTTCAAGATATCTTTTAGAAGGTAATTGAAATTTTGCTGATCATACTTCTCACCCCTACTTCTACTGTATATGGAATAACTACAAAGTTTAGTAAAGGGAGCAGTTATGAAATATTAGTGTTTATCTACGCACCTCTTTAATAATTGCTTGAAGTCTATCAGCTGTTACCGATTCTCCTGAGAAATAGTGGGCTATTGGTTGCTTCCACCTTTTTCTTAATCCTACCAACATAAAAACCAATGCATGTGATGCTATTTGTTGGCTTCTACCTTGGGAACCATGATCCTGGTATCCTTCAATCTTGTCTGTTCTTGGATTATATAACATACGATTATTTTTCGAATTGCCATCTCGTCAAACATTAATGTACACAAATTATCAGTTTTTGACTGTGTTAGTGTAATTTCCTTTAAATTTGCCATAACTTTACTGTCAATTCCACAAGGTAAATTTACTTAATTTAAAAGACTTTTTAAAGTACCAGGGTTTGGCAAGCAAAACAATCTTCTGAGCAATCTATAGCATGCACTGGATTTTTTATACATAGCCAGTGCTATGATTTTTTCATTTAGAGTCCAGCAACGACCATTTAATTTTCTAGGTGTATTAACCATTTGGCTTTGTAAAAGCACACCAAATGCAGGTTTTAAATTTTCATTTAATTTTTCTAAGTACTCACTCTTTGAGAGAGAGTCTAATAGCAATTTTCTACTTGCTGCAGAATTTTTGCCTTTTTTGTGTTCTTCAAATAATTGACAGGTTGAGTCACAAAAGTAATCTGGAATACAGAAATATCCATTTAATTTATATTACAGTTTGTATATTTTACTTTGTTTAGCAATTACAAATCACTTGCGTTGATGGTGAAGAGTAACATTGTGATGGAACCCACATGCCTGAAAGTTGCATGCATGATGATGTCGGTGAAGATTATGAAAAAACATTGTTATGAAGCATAACAGAACATCCAAACTAATAATAATAAAAATACAAATACAAGGTTATTTGGTTGTTACACTTTCACACTCACTGTTCAAGTGATCATCATGAAAATTTTGAATGCAAATTGTCACAAATGAAGAAAACAAGATTTCTTCCAGTAGAAAAAAAACCTGAATTTTATTTTTTATTTATTTATTTTATTTATTTATTTTTTTATTACACAAACTACTAAAATTATTAATCTTCGCATCCTGAAACTCACATGAGTTTATTTGGACGCTGCACATTCCTCTAAAATCTCATAAGTTTATAAGTTTATCATATATTAACCATTAAATAGCAATACAGTATACAGCAGGTAGTACACTAATAAAAAATAATATACATTTATCTATTTGAATGTGAGTGAAGCTGCGGGCAAAACTATTCATAGTAATGCAATCACTAACCCGTCTGCCCAGCATGGTGATTATAGACATACCCTTCCCTCTTGAGGGCTTTGGTCTAGCAGTGTACTGTTTTAGTCTATAGATGATGCATGATACTTACGTCCAATTGCAGTGTTTGACCTTTTAGAGGCGAGTTAGGCAGATATTGTGTAAAAGATTGCGAAGACACTGAAGTTCTCTGAAATAAAAAATGCAGATAAAATTACAACCCTTTTTTAAAGGAAAATTTGTAAAATTAACAAAAAAGTGTTAAATATCATACCGCTGAATCTTCCATTTGTGTCAATTCCGCTAATAATGGTGGGAACAACAAATTTGGAACAGCATTAGGATTTAACCTTTTCATCGTCTCATTCGTGAAGGCACTGCGATCAAAATGCTTATAGTCGGAAAAATGTAATAGGCCCGTTTTGACATTTGTGAAAGACCATAGAATGTAACTTGGAACGAAACTGAAAGAAACAAAAAAATAAAAATCAATTACATACAGTGTTTTAAAAAATACGTAAATTTTTTTGGGACGTTAAATAATATGAAAGAATATATCGCGAGTATTCTTTTTGCGCTTACTTCATAGTAGCATGCAATTTATAATTGTTGCGAAACGTTCCGAAAACAGTTACGTTCTCAGTCTTTTTTTTTTTTATACTAGAGATGTAACCATTTTTTTACTGAATATCGAAATTAAATATTGTGTAGTTATCTTTACTGCAAAGAATGTGCTTGGTTCTTAAAATGGGTTCTAAATAATGAGTCTGAGATGATGTATCTGACCAAGCGGCACATGACTGAAGCGTCCCCGCGCGCACTGCACAGTTTTTCGTTCCTCATCTTGTAAAGTTGACTGTGCGCTCGTTTAAGTTTGATATATATTGTTTACTATTACGTTAACTATGGCTCTTCTATTTTGGACATTAATTTAAACATAGTGATTTGACTCGAGTTTTGTGTTTGTTGTTATATAGTACTAACTCTGTTTCAACATGTTGAAAAGTGGACGTATAATCAACAGCCAGTCACGCGTATTGGTTGTGAAGTTAAAGGAATACTTTGAACGAACGAACACTTTACAATACATAATAATATCAATCGAGTACTGATACAAACTTGAATTGATTTATCGTGAGTATCGAGTACAGAGTCTCATGGTTACATAACTAGTTACGTCGCGATGACAAATGTCAAAACGGGCCTATTACATTTTTACGACTATACTACACAATAACTTATGGCTCTTGTGCAAGTCTTTCAACTCCACTTCAGCAATATTTTCAACTTTCAACCACTTTAGAAGTTAAAGAAATTAATGGTGTTTTTAGGAAATATTTTAGTTATTTAATAAAACGGCGAAGTTATAATTACATAAACTATATTACCTATCTTGCTAAATTAGATGCCTTTCCAGCTCTCGGGAAAGAATGAAAAGTAAGTGGGTCTTACGCAGCAGATACACCACACTTCACACACTTTCTATATTTATCTGCCATGTTTAACAACAATAGAATAGAGTCCTTCTTTCTCCACAATTACGAAACTCATATTTTTACCACTGCAGTACCCATAGATTGTACACTATACTAGAGAGTAGTACCAGACAATAGACTAATATTGTTTTTTAATTCCTCTCAGGACAGGCAAAGATCCATACAGCCATACATACATACCATACAGCCTCAGAATAGACTAAATACCGCACGGTAGGAAACTCTGCACGGAAGCGGCAGACCAGTGCAGTCATTGTACTGGGCCGCACCTGAGGAGGGACTGCCCACACTGGATGGCAGGAGAAAAGGCTACGTGTCGCAATTGTCAGGCGGCCAAACTGGATAAACTGGACCACGACACCTTTGACAAAGAATGCCCAATCCGCAAAAAATGGGATAGGCTGGCAAGACTTAGTGTCGCCTACTGTTAAAGGCATCACTAGAGCAATAGCGCATGATATTAGCGACGGCAGAGCGGCGAGCTTTAACCAAGTTGCAACAAACCTCGAAATCAGTAAAATAGAACTAAAGAATAACAAACAAAATGTGAAAAGGAAAAAATTGAGCGGGTTTCATGAGAAACTCGAACAAATTTTAATTGAGCATAGTAAAGGAATAAACTTATATTTCATCAAAATAGCCTATATAGAACCAAAAATTAACATTAATAAATTTAGGAAACATCACTTACCAATCTCAAACGTCAAGCTCGTCACGCCGAAACCGAAAGTCGCCACCGATGCGCTATATACACCTAAAATAAAAAGAAAAAAGATATGAATATTAATATAGGGTTACTAAGATAAGGGGTGTAAGTGGGTGTGGCTAGTACCAGTCAGCCTCCCAAATTGCCAACCTCACCTGCACGTGGTGCACCCTGCCGTTTAACCGACGAGGCTCTGGCGACCGACAAGTGGCGGTATAACCACTTCGAATTGGCTAGGCTGAACAAATGGCACAGACCGGTGTCGGGCAGCAGCGACGCCGGGGCGATCAGTCTAGCCCTGCGATGACCAACCCGCCTGCCCAGCGTGGTCATTATCGGGCATATCTTTAATGGGAAGGAGAAAAAAACCACAGCCCCTAGTTCCCGGCGGCCCCGCTATTCCTGGCTCTGGCAGCGGTTATGGTAACGGCGGGGCAAGGGGTGTTAAGAATCTCCGGCAGAGATTCCGCTGCCAACCCCGACGACTTGACCTGGCAACATACAACGCACGCACGTTGAGGACCGATGGAAAGGTGATTGAGCTGGAAGAAGTGGTGAGCAAGTTGCGCTGGGATATTATAGGATTGTCTGAAGTCCGGCGAGAGGGGGAGGACTCGATAATCTTGGAATCCGGCAACTTGTTTTACTACCGGGAGGGTGACCAACAGTCACAGGGTGGTGTCGGGTTTATCGTCCACAAGTCTCTCGTCAACAATGTTGTAAAAGTCGAAAGTGTGTCGAGCAGGGTAGCATACCTTATACTCAGAATTACCAAACGGTATTCGTTGAAGGTCATACAGGTATACGCGCCGACTTCGGCACACCCAGACGAGGATGTAGAGGTTTTGTATGAGGACATTTCAAAAGCCATACATGCCTCGAACACCTACTACAATATTGTGATGGGGGATTTCAACGCGAAGCTTGGCGAGCGAACTGGTTCAGAGTTGAGGGTGGGGCAATTTGGGTATGGGCAACGGAACCACAGGGGTCAAATGTTGGCTGACTTCATGGAGAAGGAGGGCCTTTATATGATGAACTCCTTCTTCAAGAAGCGGCCACACAGGAAATGGACCTGGATAAGCCCCGATGGTTCCACGAGAAACGAGATCGACTTCATCATGTCGACCAAACGGCATGTATTCAATGATGTCTCTGTGATCAACAGGGTTAAAACCGGAAGTGATCACCGTATGGTAAGAGGCACATTGAGTATAAACGTTCAACTTGAAAGAGTCAGACTGGTGAAGTCTACACTCCGGCCTACTCGTGCCCATATTCAAAACCCCGAGAGCTTTCAACTAGAACTACAGAACCGGTTCGGTTGCCTAGCAGATTGCGACACTGTGGACGATTTGAACAACAGGCTGGTGGAAACTGTCCAAACAGTCGGGTCCAAATTCTACAAGGCCCACCGTAGAAACAAGGCCAATAGGTTCTCAACCAATACACTCAAGCTTATGACGGAGAGGCAAGAGATGAGACTACAGTCTATAGCAGACGCGTCCGCTTACCGGCGGATTAATAGGCAGATCTCTAAATCACAGACTCGTGATATGCGGCACTTCAATACAGAGCGTATTAAAAATGTCATCGAGCAAAACAGAGGCTCTAAAGTGTTCGCTAGAGATCTGTCTATCGGTCAGAGCCAGTTGATGCGACTGAAGACCAATAATGGTAGTCTTGTCTCTTCCAAACCTGAGATCTTGGGTGAGGTTGAGAACTTTTATGGACAGTTGTACACCACAGTACAGACGCCTGTTGAAGATTTAGCTAAGGATCCTAGAGCCAAATTAACTCGACATTATACCGAAGATATCCCAGACGTCAGCCTATACGAGATTAGTGTGGCTCTCAAGCAGCTTAAAAATGGCAAGGCGCCGGGTGATGACGGAATAACGGCAGAACTCCTGAAGGCAGGTGGAAAACCGATACTGAAAGTCCTTCAGCGATTGTTTGATTCCGTTATTCACCAAGGCACAACGCCAGAGGCATGGCACAGGAGTGTGGTGGTTCTGTTCTTCAAAAAAGGTGATAATACCTTGTTGAAGAATTACAGACCCATCTCGCTGCTGAGTCATATCTACAAGCTGTTTTCGAGAGTCATTACGAATCGTCTCGCTCGTAGGTTTGATGACTTCCAGCCTCCCGAACAAGCCGGTTTCCGTAAGGGCTTTAGTACCATAGACCACATTCATACGCTGCGGCAGGTTATACAGAAGACTGAAGAGTATAACCGGCCACTTTGCTTAGCGTTTGTGGACTATGAAAAAGCCTTTGATTCGGTGGAAACTTGGGCTGTGTTTAGGTCACTGCAGAGATGCCGAATTGACTACCGGTATATCCAAGTGTTGCAGTGTTTGTACAAAAACGCCACTATGTCAGTTCGTATACAGGATCAGACTACGAGACCAATCCAATTGCAGCGAGGCGTGCGACAGGGAGATGTTATCTCCCCGAAACTATTTACCGCTGCGTTGGAGGAGGTCTTTAAGCTTCTGGAATGGAACGGACTTGGCATCAACATTAACGGCGAGTACATCACTCAACTTCGGTTTGCCGACGATGTAGTCATAATGGCAGAGACTCTGGGAGACCTAAATACGATGCTCGATGGCCTCAGCAGAGCTTCTCAACAGGTTGGCCTACGAATGAACATGAGCAAGACGAAGATTATGTCTAATGCTCATGTTCCGCTTCAACCAGTAATCGTTGAGAACACTGCACTCGAAATTGTTGACGAATACGTATACCTAGGACACACGATCCAGTTAGGTAGGTCCAATTTCGAGAAGGAGGTGAACCGCCGAATCCAACTCGGATGGGCAGCGTTCGGGAAACTCCGTGCCATCTTTTCGTCAGAAATCCCTCAGTGCCTGAAGACGAAAGTCTTCGAACAGTGCGTGTTGCCAGTGATGACCTATGGCTCTGAAACATGGTCGTTAACTATGGGCCTCATAAGAAGGCTTAGAGTCACTCAGCGGGCGATGGAGAGAGCTATGCTCGGAGTATCTCTACGCGATCGAATCAGAAATGTGGAGATTCGTAGAAGAACCAAAGTTACCGACATAGCTCAACGAGTCGCGAAGCTTAAGTGGCAATGGGCCGGGCACATAGTTCGGAGAAAGGATGGACGTTGGGGTCCCAAGGTGCTGGAATGGCAGCCCCGTACTGGTAAGCGCAGCGTTGGTCGACCCCCAACGAGGTGGACAGACGACATTAAGCGCGTCGCAGGTAGCCGTTGGATCCAAGCGGCTCAGAATCGTGGAACTTGGAACTCCCTACAAAAGACCTATGTCCAGCAGTGGACGTCTATCGGTTGATGTGATGACTAAGATAACACGGTTAATATTTGCAATACTAGATAAAATTAGGAACTTTAAATAATTATAATAATAAAATAAGTAGACAAAGCAATACAATAAAATCGGAAATAAACAATATACAAATTTACCAAATTATTAACTATATAATCACATTACATTAAAACATACCAAAATAATATTTAATAAATATCCAACTATCTACCTTAAAATCATGACACACAGTATGTACAATAAAGATTTATGTTTACCGTATATTATAAGAATATATGAAATAAACATGAATAGAAATTGGCAAATTAACACTATTCATTTGAAACTTAGCCCGACTCATAATACGTATAATCAAAACATTATTTTATATGAAACAACCTTAAAAATCACTATTACATCCCTTATCTATTTATTTATCACATCCTATTTTTAAATTAAAAGAAGTTGGTATACTAAAATTAACCAGGAATTACAAGGTCTCCGACCACCGTGTCGGAGGTGTCCTGCTCTTACAATTATCCATCGATCGGCTTCACACCTTTTTTACTAAATGGAAGCTTAAGCTTAACGAAAGCAAGACTGAAGCCATTCTATTTACTCGGCATCGTGAACCTCCCTTAAGAACATTAGAACTTGCTGGTTATATAGCCGCAAATGGAGACGGTCCGTGCGCTATCTTGGGTTTTTTTTTTTTTTTTTAATTATTCTTCCTTTGGGAAAGAATAGCAGGACACCTCCGACACGGTGGTCGGAGACCTTGTAATTCCTGGTTAATTTTAGTATACCAACTTCTTTTAATTTAAAAATAGGATGTGATAAATAAATAGATAAGGGATGTAATAGTGATTTTTAAGGTTGTTTCATATAAAATAATGTTTTGATTATACGTATTATGAGTCGGGCTAAGTTTCAAATGAATAGTGTTAATTTGCCAATTTCTATTCATGTTTATTTCATATATTCTTATAATATACGGTAAACATAAATCTTTATTGTACATACTGTGTGTCATGATTTTAAGGTAGATAGTTGGATATTTATTAAATATTATTTTGGTATGTTTTAATGTAATGTGATTATATAGTTAATAATTTGGTAAATTTGTATATTGTTTATTTCCGATTTTATTGTATTGCTTTGTCTACTTATTTTATTATTATAATTATTTAAAGTTCCTAATTTTATCTAGTATTGCAAATATTAACCGTGTTATCTTAGTCATCACATCAACCGATAGACGTCCACTGCTGGACATAGGTCTTTTGTAGGGAGTTCCAAGTTCCACGATTCTGAGCCGCTTGGATCCAACGGCTACCTGCGACGCGCTTAATGTCGTCTGTCCACCTCGTTGGGGGTCGACCAACGCTGCGCTTACCAGTACGGGGCTGCCATTCCAGCACCTTGGGACCCCAACGTCCATCCTTTCTCCGAACTATGTGCCCGGCCCATTGCCACTTAAGCTTCGCGACTCGTTGAGCTATGTCGGTAACTTTGGTTCTTCTACGAATCTCCACATTTCTGATTCGATCGCGTAGAGATACTCCGAGCATAGCTCTCTCCATCGCCCGCTGAGTGACTCTAAGCCTTCTTATGAGGCCCATAGTTAACGACCATGTTTCAGAGCCATAGGTCATCACTGGCAACACGCACTGTTCGAAGACTTTCGTCTTCAGGCACTGAGGGATTTCTGACGAAAAGATGGCACGGAGTTTCCCGAACGCTGCCCATCCGAGTTGGATTCGGCGGTTCACCTCCTTCTCGAAATTGGACCTACCTAACTGGATCGTGTGTCCTAGGTATACGTATTCGTCAACAATTTCGAGTGCAGTGTTCTCAACGATTACTGGTTGAAGCGGAACATGAGCATTAGACATAATCTTCGTCTTGCTCATGTTCATTCGTAGGCCAACCTGTTGAGAAGCTCTGCTGAGGCCATCGAGCATCGTATTTAGGTCTCCCAGAGTCTCTGCCATTATGACTACATCGTCGGCAAACCGAAGTTGAGTGATGTACTCGCCGTTAATGTTGATGCCAAGTCCGTTCCATTCCAGAAGCTTAAAGACCTCCTCCAACGCAGCGGTAAATAGTTTCGGGGAGATAACATCTCCCTGTCGCACGCCTCGCTGCAATTGGATTGGTCTCGTAGTCTGATCCTGTATACGAACTGACATAGTGGCGTTTTTGTACAAACACTGCAACACTTGGATATACCGGTAGTCAATTCGGCATCTCTGCAGTGACCTAAACACAGCCCAAGTTTCCACCGAATCAAAGGCTTTTTCATAGTCCACAAACGCTAAGCAAAGTGGCCGGTTATACTCTTCAGTCTTCTGTATAACCTGCCGCAGCGTATGAATGTGGTCTATGGTACTAAAGCCCTTACGGAAACCGGCTTGTTCGGGAGGCTGGAAGTCATCAAACCTACGAGCGAGACGATTCGTAATGACTCTCGAAAACAGCTTGTAGATATGACTCAGCAGCGAGATGGGTCTGTAATTCTTCAACAAGGTATTATCACCTTTTTTGAAGAACAGAACCACCACACTCCTGTGCCATGCCTCTGGCGTTGTGCCTTGGTGAATAACGGAATCAAACAATCGCTGAAGGACTTTCAGTATCGGTTTTCCACCTGCCTTCAGGAGTTCTGCCGTTATTCCGTCATCACCCGGCGCCTTGCCATTTTTAAGCTGCTTGAGAGCCACACTAATCTCGTATAGGCTGACGTCTGGGATATCTTCGGTATAATGTCGAGTTAATTTGGCTCTAGGATCCTTAGCCAAATCTTCAACAGGCGTCTGTACTGTGGTGTACAACTGTCCATAAAAGTTCTCAACCTCACCCAAGATCTCAGGTTTGGAAGAGACAAGACTACCATTATTGGTCTTCAGTCGCATCAACTGGCTCTGACCGATAGACAGATCTCTAGCGAACACTTTAGAGCCTCTGTTTTGCTCGATGACATTTTTAATACGCTCTGTATTGAAGTGCCGCATATCACGAGTCTGTGATTTAGAGATCTGCCTATTAATCCGCCGGTAAGCGGACGCGTCTGCTATAGACTGTAGTCTCATCTCTTGCCTCTCCGTCATAAGCTTGAGTGTATTGGTTGAGAACCTATTGGCCTTGTTTCTACGGTGGGCCTTGTAGAATTTGGACCCGACTGTTTGGACAGTTTCCACCAGCCTGTTGTTCAAATCGTCCACAGTGTCGCAATCTGCTAGGCAACCGAACCGGTTCTGTAGTTCTAGTTGAAAGCTCTCGGGGTTTTGAATATGGGCACGAGTAGGCCGGAGTGTAGACTTCACCAGTCTGACTCTTTCAAGTTGAACGTTTATACTCAATGTGCCTCTTACCATACGGTGATCACTTCCGGTTTTAACCCTGTTGATCACAGAGACATCATTGAATACATGCCGTTTGGTCGACATGATGAAGTCGATCTCGTTTCTCGTGGAACCATCGGGGCTTATCCAGGTCCATTTCCTGTGTGGCCGCTTCTTGAAGAAGGAGTTCATCATATAAAGGCCCTCCTTCTCCATGAAGTCAGCCAACATTTGACCCCTGTGGTTCCGTTGCCCATACCCAAATTGCCCCACCCTCAACTCTGAACCAGTTCGCTCGCCAAGCTTCGCGTTGAAATCCCCCATCACAATATTGTAGTAGGTGTTCGAGGCATGTATGGCTTTTGAAATGTCCTCATACAAAACCTCTACATCCTCGTCTGGGTGTGCCGAAGTCGGCGCGTATACCTGTATGACCTTCAACGAATACCGTTTGGTAATTCTGAGTATAAGGTATGCTACCCTGCTCGACACACTTTCGACTTTTACAACATTGTTGACGAGAGACTTGTGGACGATAAACCCGACACCACCCTGTGACTGTTGGTCACCCTCCCGGTAGTAAAACAAGTTGCCGGATTCCAAGATTATCGAGTCCTCCCCCTCTCGCCGGACTTCAGACAATCCTATAATATCCCAGCGCAACTTGCTCACCACTTCTTCCAGCTCAATCACCTTTCCATCGGTCCTCAACGTGCGTGCGTTGTATGTTGCCAGGTCAAGTCGTCGGGGTTGGCAGCGGAATCTCTGCCGGAGATTCTTAACACCCCTTGCCCCGCCGTTACCATAACCGCTGCCAGAGCCAGGAATAGCGGGGCCGCCGGGAACTAGGGGCTGTGGTTTTTTTCTCCTTCCCATTAAAGATATGCCCGATAATGACCACGCTGGGCAGGCGGGTTGGTCATCGCAGGGCTAGACTGATCGCCCCGGCGTCGCTGCTGCCCGACACCGGTCTGTGCCATTTGTTCAGCCTAGCCAATTCGAAGTGGTTATACCGCCACTTGTCGGTCGCCAGAGCCTCGTCGGTTAAACGGCAGGGTGCACCACGTGCAGGTGAGGTTGGCAATTTGGGAGGCTGACTGGTACTAGCCACACCCACTTACACCCCTTATCTTAGTAACCCTATATTAATATTCATATCTTTTTTCTTTTTATTTTAGGTGTATATAGCGCATCGGTGGCGACTTTCGGTTTCGGCGTGACGAGCTTGACGTTTGAGATTGGTAAGTGATGTTTCCTAAATTTATTAATGTTAATTTTTGGTTCTATATAGGCTATTTTGATGAAATATAAGTTTATTCCTTTTCTATGCTCAATTAAAATTTGTTCGAGTTTCTCATGAAACCCGCTCAATTTTTTCCTTTTCACATTTTGTTTGTTATTCTTTAGTTCTATTTTACTGATTTCGAGGTTTGTTGCAACTTGGTTAAAGCTCGCCGCTCTGCCGTCGCTAATATCATGCGCTATTGCTCTA
This sequence comes from Pararge aegeria, assembly GCF_905163445.1. Classification (NCBI taxonomy): domain Eukaryota; kingdom Metazoa; phylum Arthropoda; class Insecta; order Lepidoptera; family Nymphalidae; genus Pararge; species Pararge aegeria. The sequence continues at coordinate 151,975 of NW_024396991.1, read as the reverse complement.
GTGATGCCTTTAACAGTAGGCGACACTAAGTCTTGCCAGCCTATCCCATTTTTTGCGGATTGGGCATTCTTTGTCAAAGGTGTCGTGGTCCAGTTTATCCAGTTTGGCCGCCTGACAATTGCGACACGTAGCCTTTTCTCCTGCCATCCAGTGTGGGCAGTCCCTCCTCAGGTGCGGCCCAGTACAATGACTGCACTGGTCTGCCGCTTCCGTGCAGAGTTTCCTACCGTGCCCGTAAGACAGACATCGTGTGCACTGGATTAACGGAGACTGGTCTTCGACCTGCACCCTCTGCAAATCCACGTGCACCTTGCCAGCCTGGGTAAGGTTTTGCCACACTGATGGGGACACCTGCAGGACCGCGTGGCATTCGAGTGGGTTTCTCGCTTTCCGTCGATACCGCACCACGGCCCTGTAGTTCCCTTCAGGTATCCCCGCCAGCAGGTGTGCATTCTGGTTTTTCAGAGCGCCCGTTATGTCTTCGTCTGTATTATAGCTAAGAACATTTTTTATTATAATCAACGGGTCTTTATTTGCTTTCTCTTCTATTAGTAGTGTTGGATTGCCAGACCTGAGCTTATCTGCTACCTTGGCCAGCTCTTCCTGGGTCTGACATCCCAACACCACTTTTTGATCTCTCACTTTCCTGAGCCGGTCCACCCGCAGGCCCGATATCTTTGCGCTCACTGCAGTTCTGATTTTCACTATCACATCGTCACTGGTATCATGAGCGTCAACTGAAGATACGATCAGCGAGTGGACCCGCTCAGGCTGGGAGAAAGAGGTCTTCGCCGATTTGGTGGTTGCGGCCATTGCCGCATATGAGATGCCGCCTAAAGTGTTTTTGTTAATGTCGTCGTTGAGTTTTTCGACCGTTTCTCTGACGGCACCCATATCAGTTCTGGCCGCAACTACAAGATCACTCTGTTTTCTGATTTCTTCCAAGACCTCCTTGGCAAAGTCAGCGACGGGAGCAGTTTGAACGACTGGACACGGTGCTTTGTCGTTGAGTCTCAGCGCAATTGTGTACAGGCCGCTAAGGCACTCGATCAGTGTCTCTTTTATAGTCGCTTTTATATTTCCAGACTGCTCCAACTGAGTCTTGGCTTCCTGGAAGAGCTGGTTTGCCGTGGTAGCCAGCTCCTCAAGGGGGCCTTCCGCGGCCGACTTCGCCAAGAAGGGCAGGTCTTTAGAGGGTGCCTTGACAGGAGGGCGCTTGCGGTTTTCTGGGTCAACGTGCTTAACGTTGACACTGGCCACGTTAGAAGATTTAGTTGCATTTGACGCTCTGAATGCCATTATAATAATTCGTAAGTAAGTTTAGAGTTTAAAAGTCACACAACTAACAATACAACGATACAAACATACAAATTAATAAATAACAGGGAATTACAAATTGGCTATATCACAGTATTTAATGTGGTCCTACACTATTCTAACCTAATTAGAATTATTGGGAGGTGTAAATTGCCTGCCAATGGTCGATAATTTTGTAATTTTTATTGATTAAAATTTGTCAAGAGCTTCAGTCAGTAAGATAATAAGCGGACTGAAGTTCCTCTAATGTTGTTATTTTTGGGGGTGTAAAGTGCCCCAAGTCATGTAACAATTGGTAATTGTTATGTTTGGGCTGTGTATAGAGCAACCCAAACTGTCACTAGTAAATTGCCTGGGAGCAATACCGAGATATGTCAAATAAACTTTTTGCCGGTCTCTTTAAGTTCTTTATGTCAAATAAAGTTTCTGCCGGGACTTTATATGGGGGCAGTGTAACAAGGGTGCACGGTGCAAGTACCGCCACGAGCTTGTGTTCGAGGTTATGAAAAAGACTTTGAAGTTCTGTCACGACTTTCAAAATTCGGCTGGATGTTCTCGCGAACTGTGTACATATCTGCACGCCACTAAGGAGGAGCAGAGTTTGTTCAAATCTACCGGGCAACTGCCGCGGGTTTTAGCGGAGCGTCACGCCAACATGTCTGCAGCCGCAGCTGAGACTATCCCCCAGATTGCATTATACATACAAGAGAGTTACGCGGGCCCACCTCCGCCGCCACCGCCACCACCTTTGCCGGCTGTGTCTGCGCCGGCTAGTGTTGCCCCCGCTGCAGCGTTCCCGCGACCGCCCGTCGTGTCGGTTGCGCCAATCGCCCCGCGTCCCGTGATGCCTATTGGACAACCACCGCTGCCGCCGCCGCCGCCGCCGCCGCCACCGACGGTTCCAACTACTTCAGTTCGGTAGCAGGCGCCTGTATTTACAGCACCCCCTCCAACGGCACCTTTTACAATGGCCCATCCACCTCCACCTATACCGGTATATGATTCCAGTAAACCACCACCGCCAATAATGCCAGCGCACGCTCAAATAAAAAGTAGCGAACCTACGAAAAGGAAAGCCTCGAATGACGATTCAAATGTGCGAATCAAAATGAAAAAGGGAGAGGATGAAACAATTGCAGACCAGCTGTGTGAAAATTGTGTGCAAAGGGAACTAAGGATCGATGCGATAAAAAAACAATTAGAAGCTATTAATGAAGAGGAGGAATATGGGACTCTTGATTATAAAAAAAAGATTGAGGAGTACCAGAACTTGAAAGAAATATTGAAGTCACTAATCAGCACTGATTTGTTTCAAAAGTTCGTTGAAGAAAATGTAGAGGGAATCTCTCAAAATCAATCCAATAATAATACTATATTTGATCAAGAACCGTTCAATGCAGGAATCCCTCAAAATCAATCCAATAATACTATATTTGATGAAGAACCGTCAAATGCAGGTGTTTCAACCGTGCCTAATCAATTTTTATTACAACTCATGGAATACATGATGGGCGACGCCAAGGGCGGCGATTTGGGAGCACATAAAAATCAATCCAATAATACTATGTTCAATCCAGCTGCGTTAGCGTCAGGAGCACATAAAAATCAATCCAATAATACTATGTTCAATCCAGCTGCGTTAGCGTCAGGAACCTCTCAAAATCAATCCAATAATGCTTTGTACAATCAAGCAGCGTTGGCGTCAGGAGCACATAAAAATCAATCCAATAATACTATGTACAATCCAGCTGCGTTAGCGTCAGGAGCACATAAAAATCAATCCAATAATACTATGTACAATCCAGCTGCGTTAGCGTCAGGAACCTCTCAAAATCAATCCAATAATACTATGTACAATCATGGAGCGTTAGCGTCCGGAGCCCATAAAAATCAATCCAATAATACTATGTTCAGTCAAGCAGCGTTAGCGTCAGTCACGGCACAACAAAAGAGCTTTGATGAATCACTTATTCAAGCTTTATCTTCTTTGGCTGGAGAAAGTAATCCTGTCAAAATAAAACACAATAATAAAAATAACGCATCTCCTGAGATATTGCAAACGTTTTTGGACATTTTACAACAAATTAATTCAACTGACGAAACAGCGCCTGCAGAAGTGAACCTAGATACAAGCAACAACGCAAGCTCAAATAATAGTAACATAAGTGACTCCCAACAATACTCGAATAGGCAAGATATACCCGTGTCATCAGTGAGTTCGAGTAGGTTCCCACCGCCGACTGCGCACGGAGTTGCGACATCTCCGGCGTTCTTGCAACCTCAAGTTGCGCCCGCGCCGCCGCCTTACCAGCACTATCAGCCAATGCCGCCAGCAGGGCTTTACTACCCTTCACCCTTCGCAGGCGCCCACACAGCAGGTATGCAAATGGCTCAAGACAGCCAGGCAATGCGAGCACACGTTCCACTTGCGATGCCGCCCGCGCCCCCGCCGCCCGTCTCGTTCGCGCCGACCGCTGCGCCCGCGCCGCCGCCCGTACATCAGCCCAGCCACTACGCGATGGAACGGTACCCGCCGCCCTACTACCCCAGGCATCAGTAGTTCTGCGAACTGGCGACTGCAATCGCGGCCTTCACCATACATGGTCGTCATACCGCCAATGCGAGAGAGTTCCCGTTTCTAATCCTGTCGGTCCTAAATTTGTTTGTGCATTCTAATAAAAACATAAATTTAATAACTAATATTGCCATCACTTCAAGCAACATTATTTTGAATAAAAGTTTTTTTATTACATTGACTTTGACATTTGCGTCCCTAAAATAAAAATTATAATTTCAGAGAATAATTACAGAAATATTAAAATCAATTAAATATGTTTAGTACCTGTATAAGATTGAGTCTTTTGATGCGCCGCAAAAATGCTGTAGCTATATTATGGTGTATTGTGGTGGTATAGATAGTATGTTTGAAAGGTTAAAACCCTAAGTAATAAAGGTTAATATCATCCATCTGTAAAAAATAATTTTTATGAAGACATTTTTTTACCAAGTTGTATAAACTTCCAAAAAATACATAATTTGCATTGTCTCAAACATGTAGGACATACGATACTCGAAAACTAGCTATTTTTTTTGAAAATTGTGTATTTGCATTGTAAAAGTCATTTAATTTGAAAATTTACATTTGATATAAATACTTTGTTATTAAATTTATTATTAGCATACTTAAGTTAAGAATTTAATTTAATTTTAATGTTACTTTGATACTCAATAAGGAATAGTATATTATTTGCTTCCTTCCTGATTTTTTAATAACTATAGTACCAGCTAGGTATAGTACTAGACCAACAAAAACCCCATTTTTTCAATTAAAATTAGATTCTGTTACCTTACTTAATAATATAATGTTTGAATAAATATTCTCTGTCACTAAATACTGATTCATTGTCTACTGCTTTTTATTCATTGTCTATTGATTTACTATAAATAATTACTTTCTGTAGAAAAACAATTGTATTCATATTTTTCTGACCAACAAATAAAGTATTCTTAAGAAAAAAAAAAAAAAAAAAAAAAAATGGCAGTTTTGTAGGGCCTATGAAGCCTCGGTTCAAGATTTATGTCTTTTTAGACCGTCTAAAATGTGCGAAATTCGCGTGCGCGCCGCTCTCGCGCGTGCGGGTGTCGTGCAGTCCAGTGAGGAGCACACGCTTATGTGAAAATTTAGTTAAAAAATTTAGAAACTCGGAAAATTTTCGGAAAAAGTCCAAAAATTTTCCAATGAAATTAATTATTTTTCTTTTTGCAGGGTGGCGCAGAAGGCCAGAAATAACACCCCGACAGTGGACTCGTAAAAAGTCTCGACCAGGAGCGGGGGTAAGTGTGTTTAGCAGTCAAATTGTTGAATGAAATCACTCAAAGTATGGCAGTTTTGTAGGGCCTATGAAGCCTCGGTTCAAGATTTATGTCTTTTTAGACCGTCTAAAATGTGCGAAATTCGCGTGCGCGCCGCTCTCGCGCGTGCGGGTGTCGTGCAGTCCAGTGAGGAGCACACGCTTATGTGAAAATTTAGTTAAAAAATTTAGAAACTCGGAAAATTTTCGGGAAAAGTCCAAAAATTTTCCAATGAAATTAATTATTTTTCTTTTTGCAGGGTGGCGCAGAAGGCCAGAAATAACACCCCGACAGTGGACTCGTAAAAAGTCTCGACCAGGAGCGGCGGTAAGTGTGCTATCTTGGGTTAAACATGGACGTAAAACTAAATTGGTCGAAGCACATTGCAGATTTACGAGTAAGAGGTGCACAAACACTTGGTGCCCTCAGCCTAATCTTAAATCGAAAAAAGGAAACTTAGCGCGTCTACCAAGCTAAAAATTTATATTGTACTTGTCAGGCCAACAATAACTTATGCTTGCCCCATTTGGAGTAATACTTGTTCAACTAATTATAAATTATTACAAATTATCCAAAACAAAGCACTCAAAATAGCTTACAATACTCCATTTAAGAGATGTGTGTATTGCTGTAGTATATATATGTAAAGAAAGTATATTTCTTTAGAGTTTCAATATTGTATAATTTAAATTCTCCCGCGCTCCAAGCCGTCGGCAAAGCAGTTCAAAAGTTATGATAAAACAGTAACAAATATGGCAGTCAGAAAAAGACAATTTTGATGTGTCATTGTGCGTGACTTATAACGGATAACGGAATAAATCAAAAAACCATTTGTGAACTTACTTAAGAAATAAACTTTAAATGTCGTTTCTTTGTTTTTACAGGTAGGAGTGATTGACATATTTGTCTCAAAATTGAATTGTAGCGTAATGTAATAAAAATAACGAAATAAATCTTTGTTTTTACAGAGCAACACATTTAAGTTGTTTCAGTTGACGAAATCATACGAAGTAAACTAAAAACCTATTATAAAACGACATTTTTGTTTATTAACGTCAATTGGAAATGGAGAAACTTCGTTTTGAATTTACACTGACGCCTGGGAATGATGGAAAATCGAACGTTTTTGCTATAACCTCAATAGCCACAAGTGATAACAAAGTGTACGCAATACCCGGAGAGTTACAACCAGTTAATCTTCATAAAGAAATATTGAAAACATCTGCGTATGTGAAAGTAAAAAATAGCATAAAAAAGGCACCAGGTAAGAAGAGTCTGGATAACTTTGACAAAAGAGCTTGAAAAAGTTTATGTGGATGAGGACGGTAATTTACAATTTGGGGACCAATTTCTAGAAGAAATTTGCCAGGAAAAAGTTGCCGCTCTTACATCAGACACTGGTACATTGGAGAAGTTATTTGAAAAATTAGTAGAAAATACGCAGGTGAGTAAAACTCAGAGCTTGAAACATGTTGCTGAGAAGTTTGTGATAGAAAAATTTACAAGTAAAAATTCCAATGCAAACCAGTGGATTGACATTTTTGAAAAATAATGCATACGCTTTGATGTGAAAACAGATGAACAAAAAATTGAAATACTCAGATTGTTTATGGATAAAAGTTGTGCTGATTGGTATAGCTCAATGATCATAAAATTAACCGTCAACTCTGAATGGTCAATGTAGAGAAACAAATTCTGTGAATCATTTGCGAACAAGGGATGGAACCCAGTCACATATGCACTATTATTTAAATACAAAGAAGGTTCATTGTTAGATTATGCCATGAGAAAGGAAAAACTTTTGTTGGAAATGAGAAGAACAATTGACATAGGCACATTGTTGGATCTTATCGCAGCTGGTTTACCAGAGTTTATTCTTAATAGAATTGATAGAGAAGCATTACTTGATACAGTGGATTTATTCAATGAAGTGAGTAAATTTGAACACATGGTAAATAAGAGAAATTTTGTGGCTAAGGGAAAATATGGAAACCCTAGAGCACAGACTAAAAATGAAGATAAAATTCCTTGCAAAATTTGTGAAAAATTAAATAAAGGAAATCGGTACCACCCTGGGAGTTCATGTTGGTTTCGAACAAAAGAGGACGACAAATGGAAAAAAATGCTATCAAACATGTTAACAATTCGGTGATTGAAGCTGAGTTAAATGAAACCGACCAAAAAAAACGAATAGCAACACCACTAATTAATGTAAAATTATTATTAAATGATAAAGTACAAATAAATGGAATTTATGATTCCGGCTCAAATGTTTCTCTGATTAACTCAAAGTTACTTAAACTAAAAGGAAAAAGAAACAGTTCAAATGAAGCTAATTTAGTAACAATTAATGGTATTAAAAAGACAAGTGGTTTGACAACTTTAAAAATAAAAATTTTTGAATTGGAAAAAGATGTTGATGTATACATAATTGATGAAAAAAACTTTAAATATGAATTTTTGATTGGATTATACATAATTAAAAGTTTTAAGCTTATTCAAAATGAAGACTTATCAATAACACAAAAACACTGTGTTAATACGGAAAATGAAAAAACTGAATTTTTTTTTACCAATATTAGAACAAATACAGTATTACAAGAAATACAAAAAAATAATAGCATTTGGTCGAATTACAAAATAAATTTGAATGAGCATGTTAACAAACAAGATTTCAAATTAATGATAGAGCACTTAAATCAGTATCAAAAAAATAAAATAGATAGACTAATAAGCAAATATAAATCCGTTTTTGCAAAGGACAAATATGATGTTGGTTCGGTTGATGGATATGAAGCGAGGATAGACTTATTAGTCGATAAATATTGTAGTAAGAGGCCTTATAGATGCACTATAGAAGATAAAAAAGAAATAGAAAAACAAATAGCAAAATTACTGGATACTAAACTTATAGAAGAGTCCTATAGTCCATTTGCTGCGCCTGTAACATTGGCATTTAAAAAAGAGGAGAACAGAAAGTCCAGGCTATGCATAGACTTCAGGGATTTAAATAAAATAGTAGTGCCTCAAGCTCAACCATTTCCCTTAATTGAAGATTTAATGATGAAAACGAGAATGCAAATTTTTTTCAACATTAGACATAAATTCAGCATTTTGGTCTATCCCTTTACGAATCGAAGATCGAAAAAAGACGGGATTCGTTACACAGGATGGACATTTTCAATGGACATGCCTTCCATTTGGGTTAAAGACCTCACCAGCAATTTTTCAGAGAATATTAAGTAATATATTGAGAAAATATAAACTAATAGATTTCACAGTTAATTTCATTGATGATATACTCATTTATTCCGAAACTTTCGATGAACACATTGGTCATCTAACACAGTTATTAGATGCAATCAAAACAGAAGGCTTCAGGCTAAAATTTTACCAAATGCACCTTTGCATCAGACTCTGTCAAATACCTGGGTCACATAATTCAGAATAATTCTGTAAAACCACTTAAAGATAACCTGATTTCAATAAAAGATTTCCCAGTTCCAAAAACACAAAAAAATTACGAGTATATAGAAAAAAGAGCAATAATACTAGAACCATTGCATAATTTACTAAGGAAGAATCAAAAATGTGTTTGGTCAGATAAATGCCAAACAGCATTTGAAATGATAAAAAACTTGCTATGCTCACAACCAGTTCTAGAAATATATGATCAGGACTTACCAATAAACATCTATACTGATGCTTCTTTAGAAGGTATTGGGGCTATTTTAAAACAAACACAACCGGATGGTAAAGAAAATCCGGTTGCATATTTTTCAAAAAAATTAAATGAAGCACAAAAGAAAAAGAAAGCAATATACTTAGAATGCTTAGCTATCAAGGAAGCGGTGAGATACTGGCAACACTGGTTGATAGGTAAAACTTTTACAGTTTATTCAGACCACAAACCACTTGGAAACATGAATCTGAAATGTAGGGCTGATGAAGAGCTTGGTGATTTAACATATTATCTTTCACAATATGATTTTAAAATAAAATATGCACCAGGAAAACAGAATTTGGAAGCGGATTGCCTGAGCAGAAATCCGGTATTGGAGTCCAATGAAAATACAGATGAACAATTAAAAGTTGTGAACTTAATTAAACTTGAAGATATCATAAAAGATCAAAAAAATTACGAAGAAATACAAAACAAAAAAAGCAAATTAATTGAACGATGCAACGTCTTCTTCAAAATGGGTAAAAAACGAAAAAAAATAATTCTTTCTGAACAATTTAGCTAATTGTTGAAAAACGTGCATGATAAATTTTGCCATATTGGAATTGGACAAATGCAGAAGACAATTAGTCCACACTATGCAGCTAAAAATTTGATGAAGAACATCAAAAAAGTTTGTAGTAGTTGTGAAATTTGTATTAAAAATAAATCAAGAGGACAAGATAAATTTGGATTTATGTCTCAGCTTGGCCCAGCCACGAAACCCTTTCAAATAATCTCTATAGACACGATTGGAGGCTTTGGAGGTTCCAGATCAACAAAAAGATATCTTCATTTGGTTCATCCACCCTACAGTCCTGACCTGGCTCCCAGTGATTATTATCTCTTTCCAAAAATGAAAAAAGAACTTCGGGGGAAGAAGTTCTTAAGCGATGAAGAAGTGAAGGAAGCAGTTTCAGCTTATTTTTCAGACAAAGAAAAAACATTTTTTTTTCGAGGGTTTACATAAGCTAATTGAAAGATCTGAAAAATGTATTAGGGTTGCAGGAGAATATTTTGAAAAGGAAAAATAAACTTGTATTTTTATTTCCACGTCTTACCCCCGAACTTAAAAACGTATATACGAGTATCTGAGCGGTCATGGAAATAATTTAGCTTGGTTACCAGGAACTAAATTTCTAGGTGTGGGTACATCATTGGGAAAATTAAAACTATTTGATACAAGAACTCATAAAACAGCGCAATATTTCAGTTTACATACAGCTTATAACACAATTAGCTTTTCATCCTAAAAATAAATGTTTAGTGACTGCAAGTAAAGATGGCACTTTGAAGGTCGTGGATTTAACCATGGGAAAAATTTTATATTCTTTAGATCTAATGCTGCAAAGAATGCTGTTACTTATTCTAAGAGTGGTGCATTTATAGCTGCGGCTACTTCAGACCGATTGGTTGGTATATGGAAAACATAATTCAAATAGAATCTTGATTTAAAAGCTAGAAAAATATGAATTGTTATGATATTTCTTTCTACTTATACCCATCAACAGAAATTAAGGGGTTTATTCCACTTGCATATATAGAAGTTTCGGAGGGATGGGCTTCGTCAGCATTGGTCTGCAACCCGTTTAGGAGAAGGAAAACTCAAAAATCAAACCCGGAATGGTTACTCTGTTAGGCGCGCATGGGTCCAACCTGTCTAAGCGGCAGTCACCTGCAGCCGACCTGGTTCCACATATATCGACTTATCGTTCCTGTGGGTCAGACCAGCTAGGCCGAGAGGGTGGTGTAGGTCTTGGGCAACCCTACATCTCCTCAATATCGTCCCAGGCGATGCACTGTCTGTGAAGAGGACACTTCACACGTGAGAGCTAGCTTTCGCGGAAACAACACGGAGAGTGGCAGTTACCAGTTATAAGTCCGCATGAATAGGCGTAAGTGTGGACGCTAGGGGTCATTCTCGACAGTGAGAGAGTCCATTGTAGACTCATCGATCAGTTACCAGCTCAAGCTAGGCAGCCCCCGGCCAATTGGGTACTGATCCGTCTCGGTGCGAGTCTGTTCTTTTGAGGTGTGGAGAACACTGGCTTATAGCCAGATAACTAGCGCCGTTATCTGTTACACCTGCATTCACGAAAATAAAACCTACTATTACCCGACTATCTATGCGTCTTGCGACGCGGAACGTCCGTACATTGAGGACAGGTCTCCCAAACACCTGTGGAGGCTTAGGTAACGTACAAGACCTACGTAAAACCGCTGTAATTGATCTTGAGTTAAAGAGGCTCAACATAGCAGTAACAGCTTTACAAGAAACACGAATTCCCGACGAAGGCTCCATTAGAGAATCTCACTACACTTTTTTTTGGAGAGGGAAAGAGGAATCTGCCAAACGTGAGCATGGTGTCGGGTTTGCAATAAGAAACGACCTTTTGCCATCGCTGGAGACCACTCGTGGTATATCAAAAATATGACCTATGAAAACATCAAAGACACTGTAAGTAAATATAAAAAGCAGTTTCATCTCCAATACAGAAACGGGAATAAAGTAGCTGTCATCTGTTATTCACCTGAAGCTCATCAAGCTGTTAAAAGGTGATCTGCTGATGGTGTATTACACATACACCCGCAAGGATGAAAAAACACCCAAGGTAGTTATCAAAGGTCTACCTGCCTATACTGAAAAGGATCTTCCTGATGAGCTCAAAAAGCTTGGCTTTGTGGGAGCTACTGTGACTAAATTAAAATTAAACAATGAGGCACCTTGTCCTCCATATTTAGTTCAACTCGCCGAAGGCTCTGATGTTGTCAAATTTCGACAAATAAAATACTTATTTAACTGTGTTATAACGATTGAAAAATTTAAACCTAACCTCTCTTCAGGTAGACAGTGCTTAAGTTGTTAGGGCTTTGGACATTCTTCGAAAAACTGTAATATGCCACCGCGTTGTGTTAACCCTTTATAGGGCAGAGGGGCTATTTTTACCACCAATATTTTCTACCGATTAAGCAGTGAGAACAAAATTAGGGAATATATATTTTTTTGCACTGGCAAATATGAATTATCTGTCTTGTCAATAATTAAAAAAAAAAAAGATTTGTCTTTGGAATTTTTGTGATGGCCGATGCAGCTGTTGTAAAATTGGCGTATTTTTCATGATCAGTTTTAATCTCCGTGAATCTTCTTAATTTTACTTGGAAAGAGGTAATTACTTAGTTTCGTTTTGTGGAATTATAATTACTCCTATGATTTTTGCCTGTATTTTTGAATTCACCATCTTTTTTCTTTTTTCTAAGATTTTTTTCATTGGTGGGAATATTATTCCCGCTGCCCGGGTATGTCATTCAACTAGTTCATATTTTTTTCAGATTTTCTCGTACAATGGAGCATTATTTGCGTGACGATGAAATAGAAAAGGCCTTGGAGGAGATCTTTGGGATTCCAGATGATGGTTCAGAAGACGGAAATGAGTCTGATGAGGCAGAAGAATTCAATGTGAACAATATTCAAAGAGTTCTGGAAGAATAGTTCTTCCACAAGTTCTCCTGCGCCGGAGCAATCAGAATACACACTTAGAAATAGACCAGAGCCAGAGCCTTCCTCATCACATTCAACTTCTGCTGGAAGATCAGATTACTCACATCAGGACGAGTCTTTGAGTATTGAATCTACCCAACAGATCCCAGAATTACTGGAGGAAGAACCTAGTGATGAATCAGAATGTGAAGATGAGTCATGGGGAAAAAATATGTGGGATTCCCGGCCAGATCCTGAATTTGATGAGGTAACAGTACAACCTAAGTATCTTATGAATAGAAAAGCCCGTCCAGTAGCCCACTTTGAAAAGTTTTTCAACGATGATGGCTTTGATTTGATTATTACTCAGACGAACTTGTATGCGGAACAGGAACGGATAAAGAATTGGAGTCCTGTCGACAAAGCAGAAATTCGTGCTTTTTTGGGCATTTTTATTATAATGGGATATCACATTCTGCCCCAAATAGATTTGTATTGGTCAACAGACCCTGGCTTTAGAGTAAACGAAGTTGCTGATGTTATGACGGTAAAATGTTTCAAGAAAATATTACAGGCGAAGTGCCTGTAATATTTTCTTTTAAATAATAACAGAGAACAACCCGAAAGAGGAAGTCCCGATTTTGACAAATTGTATAAACTTAGACCTCTCATATCATTACTCAATGATGCATTTCAAAATAATGCCACCAACTCATCATCACAGAGCATCGATGAGAGCATGATCCTCTTCAAAGGTAGATCCAGCTTGAAGCAGTATATGCCGTTGAAACCTATAAAAAGGGGATATAAAGTGTGGTGTTGCTGCGACAGCAGCACAGGGTATCTATATAATTTCGAAATTTATACAGGTAAAACGGGACAAGGAACAGAATAGCGCTTAGGTGCTAATGTTGTAAAAAGATTGTCAATCAAATTGTCAGAGAAAGCTTTCAAGAAACACATCACCTTCGATAATTTTTTTTGCGACTGGTACTCATGCAGTATTTATATGAAAAAAAAAAAAACACTATTACATCCCTTATCTATTTATTTATCACATCCTATTTTTAAATTAAAAGAAGTTGGTATACTAAAATTAACCAGGAATTACAAGGTCTCCGACCACCATGTCGGAGGTGTCCTGCTATTCTTTCCCAAAGGAAGAATAATTTAAAAAAAAAAAATTGGTTGCCTGTAAAGTCGGTATACGGGCGAAAGTTTTACGTGACAACGACTTTGAGTGGTAAAATAATTTTAATGTGAATATTCATTCGTATAGTAGGAAGAAGGATGAAATAATAGTAACAATTTAAAACATTTATTTATACAAAGAATCTCGCACTGAATTTCATATTAACAAAATTTTATTTTTACCTTTACACATACATACGTATTTATATACAAATATACATACAATAACTTGCAATACATTTGCGTACAATGAAACAGCGTTTACTACTACGGACGCGTGCCTTTCACTTTTTATGTCTGTCTCTCTCGCTCTTAGGCGGGCTAACCATGCCCGAGTGGAAGGGACGCGTGCCTCTCACTCGCTCTCATTGTGAGCGCATAACGTGAGCGGAGCGTAACGCAGTTTCTTGAAGTGTCACCCGGCAAACCAATTTATAAGACGTTGTCACGTCAAAATATATTTGCAAGTGGAACGGTTAGAAGAAATAGAGCAGTTTTACCTAGTATAATAAAAAAAACTGGCAGGAACAAGAGTTTGAAGTTGAAAAAAGGCGAATTCAAGTGGAGAACTAAACAAGACGTAGCTTTTACTGTATGGCAGGATACCAAAGAGGTTTTGTTACTAACCAATGCTTTTCATCCCAAAGAACGAATGACTACAGTTCAAAGAACTCAACAAGTTGGCACTAAGCTGACAGTGAAATGCCCAAGGGTAGTGAAAGAATACACAAAAAGAATGGGAGGTGTCGACCTATTTGATCAAATCAAGAACACATATTCTATCGGACGAAGAAGCAAACGCTGGTGGCTGCGGACTTTTTGGTTGATGCAAGCTTGACAAATGCTTTCATTTTATATTCCAAAACACCAAGGGTACACAAGCTTACCAATTTAGAATTTCGGGTGGCTCTTGCAAGAGGACTTATTGGTGGTTATAGTAGCAGAAAAAGAAAGTCGAGCGTGGGCACCTACGTTTCCAAGAAATTACGATGTGATACAGACAATTACCAAAAAAGTATCAACGCTGTGCCTGAAGAAGTGCGATTCCAAAATGTAGGTGTGCATATGCCAGCAGCCATGGAGACCTACCGGCGCTGTAAGCTCTGCAGCACAAAGACGAGCGACAAACGAAGCAAAATAAAATGCGATAAATGTAATGTCCCGCTTTGCATTACACCGTGTTTTGCACAATACCATACTGTAAGCACATGAGTAGTTGACGGGCAGTGGAGATATTTTTCCCACCAAATTTCCACAATTTTCCTAATTAGTTTTCCAATTTTTTTTAATGCCATTTTTTTTAAATAAATAAAAATATGCCAAAACTATAAACAAAAGTTGTTTTATTCTTCTGGATAGTTCTGCCTTATAAAGGGTTAAATGTACAGAGATGCGCCCATCTTCTAAATGTTTGAAGAAAAGTCGGAATGAACTTGCTTACTGTTGCAACTGCAATGAGGATCATCCGGCAAACTACAGTAAATGCAAAGTCAGACTAGCTTACTTGAAACGTATTCAGCAGAATAATTATGTACGGAAGCCACCTCAACTAATACATATGTCTAAACCTTTATAGAAAACTAGAACCTGGGCCAATGTTGCCGCATCTACTACAACTGATGGAGGAGCAACGGAAGCAGAAATAACACACTTCAAAAACCCAATATTACCCAAAATGTCTCAACCCATCCCAGATGATGTGGCAACCAAGGAAATGTTCGATATATTATCAATATTAAGAATACTTAAAACACAATTTACTTGTTGCAAATCTCCATTAGAGAAGGTTATGCTAGTATTAACTCACCTCAGTCAGTATATATAGTAAGAAGGAAGTTCGCATAATAATCACTAATTATATGATTTTTCTTTCTGGTAAAAGTAATAACATTACACTTCTTGACATTAATATCAAGAAGGTTGACTTTACAATACGTATTCACTCTAAAAAGATCTTCTTGTAGGAGTTTACAATCATGAAGTGTATTGATAGACCTATAAATTTTCATGTCATCTGCAAAAAGCAAAACCTTTGAATTTTTAAAACAAGAAATACCGTCATTGATAAAGATGTTGAATAGCAACGGACCAAGATGTGAGCCTTGAGGGACACCAGAGGAGACTGGCAGAAATGAGGAACAGTATCCTTTTAAAGCTACAGCCTGGGTACGATCCCTAAGATCTTGCATCCATCGTAACAGGTCACCATGTATACCAATTTTATCGAGCTTCTGTATGAGAATTTCATGCGATATTTTATCAAATGCTTTAGAATAGTCGGTATACACAGCATCAACCTGAACCCCGGCATCCATGGCTCTGTAGACATAGTCGAGGAATTCACAGAGATTGCTTTCTGTAGACTTCCGTGTAACGAACCCATGTTGTTCCTGTATAATAATTGGTCGAATAATACGAAAAAGGGTATCATATATAATTTTCTCGAATAATTTGGGAATAGTACTCAACTTTGAAATAGGACGATAATTACTAATATTGTGCTTGTCACCACATTTGAAGATAGGAGTAATAAATGACTTTTTCCATACCATTTTGCCCTGCCCTAAGGACTGTCTAAATAATAATACTAAGGGATACGCCAGCTGATAGCAACAAATTTTCAAAAATATAGGAGGAATACAATCGGGTCCTGCTCCCTTACTAATATCTAATTGTTTTAAATACGAAGCTACTAGGGGCACGCTGAAGGAAACAGAATTAACAAATATTGAAGTGAACGAAGTTAAAGACTGAGTATCCCTAGGGGAGTCCTTATTTTTGTCAAAAACCGAATTAAAATGACTATTAAACAATTCACATATTGTCTCACCATCAGAGGCCCTAACATCACCAATGTACATCGAGTCCGGTAGGTCATTAGATTTACGTTTAGATTTAACGTATGATCAAAAGTATTTACTATTTATGCCCATCTTATACTCTGCACTCTCAATAAACTTATTATAACACTCAGTTTCCATAATCTTCTGCCTGTCCCTTAGTATTGAAAAAGATTGATAATCACAATACTGGTTGTAGATTTTCCACTTACGGTGAAATTTTTGTTTTTCACGGATTATCTTAACCAATGCTCGGTTATACCATATTGGATATTTAGCGTTACAATTAAAAGACTTACAAGGGACAAATTTCTCAATAACTTCATTTAATTTAATGTAAAATCTCTCAACCGAAACTTCAATATCATCAGAAAGTAAATAACTTTCCCAATCAAACACCGACAAAGCTTTATTTATTTCGTCATAATCTGCAGTCTTAAATATTCTTATCTTATTTTGCCGGGGTCCAAGTGACTTTCCGCTTGTACTAGCCAGGATAACCTCGAAAGCCGGATGATGTGCATCCTCAGGCACCAGTGGCGCCGAAGATGAGATGATTTTACACTCAATATTCGACATTACTAGATCCAAAATACGATTGTTGGAATTATTTATTCCATTGTATTGCTGAAAATTATTAAAAGCAAGAAAATTTGAAAGCTCGTTGACTAAATCCGATGGAAAGTCACCCTGGAGAGACACGTGTGGATGCACATTGCTCACCCAAGTAGCATTAGGTATGTTGAAGTCCCCAAATACAATATAATAATCATTTATTTATACTCTTTATTTGTACACCACTCAAAAAAACGAGACAAAAAAAGAACAAACACGTGAAGAATGAAGCAGGATACAAAAGGCGGCCTTATCGCTAAGTAGCGATCTCTGCCAGGCAACCTTAGGATTAGGAAAACTAAAAAGAAAACAAATAGGTGGGGTACACTATTTAGTACATACATACGAATATCTACATACTAATACTTAAACCAGACTACACAAATAAAAAAAAATAAAAAATATTATTGATAAATATAAAAAAATAAATATACTAATACATATCTTAATATACCGTAAATACTTAAATATGAGTTTGAGTAGATAAATAAATAATAATAGTCGTCTTTACTGAGCGAGATAATGAGCCTTAACAGCATTTTTAAATATGCCCAATGACTTCGACTGTCTTATGTTCAATGGGAGTGCATTCCACAATTCAGTAGCTTTGACAGTGAACAAATGCTTATAAAACTTCGTTTTGTGGAACGGCATGCTCAAAGTCAGCGCACGACTCGATCTAAGTTCAGACTGCACTCCAAGAAATTTAAACTTCTCGTTAAGATAAGAAGGAGTCTTAGGATTAAATAACACACAGTACAGAAGTGAAAGTACATGAAGATCCCGGCGACGGCGGATAGGGAGCCACTTAAGCTTCTGACGAAATTCAGATACATGGTCATATTTGCGTAATCCAAATATGAACCGAATAGCTAGATTTTGAAGACGCTCAAGTTTGTTAAGATAGTCCTCGGTCAAATTAAGATAGCTTGCGTCCGCATAGTCGAGAAAAGAGAGAAAAAGAGAATGTGCTAACATAACTTTAGTCGGGATTGGAAGAATGGATCGCAGACGGCACAGCGACCTAAAAGTGCCAAAAGTCCTTCTACTCAAATCCCTGACTTGCACAGACCACGATAACTCTTTATCAAGATGCAAGCCAAGGTCTCTTTATCAAGAGGCACAAAACGGAATTGTGACACCATTAAAATCAACACTAGGTAGATTTTCCCAATCAACCCTTGAACGCATACCAGGGCTTCCAATAATAATAGCCTGAGATTTAGCTGGATTAACCTTAACTCCATACTGCCTGCTCCACTCAAAAATTTCCTTAAGATCTGTATTAATAGCAGCAACAGTAGAACCAAGGTTATCAAGGGTTGAATGGCGATAGATTTGGAGATCATCTGCATACATGTGATAGAGAGAAGAGATACATTGGGAAATTGAATTAATAAAAATAGCAAAGAGTAAGGGAGATAACACGCCGCCCTGAGGTACCCCGGCCGCAACATCACACCAGGATGAAGAGGTCTCCTCAATCCGAATGCGTTGCCGACGACCAAACAGGTAACTCCGAAACCAATCTATCACCGATGGAGATATGTTAATGGAGCGCAGGATACTCAACAAGATATCATAATCAACTGAGTTAAAAGCATTACTGAAGTCTAGCAGTATCAGTACTGTGAGTTCCTTATCATTCATCGCCCACCGAAAATCATCAGTTACTTTAACTAGCGCTGTAACTGTACTATGACCAGCACGAAAGCCACTGCAAGGGACTGAGAAGTAAGTTTTTATTAAGGAAAAGATTGAATTGTTCGTAAACTAGCTTCTCAAGAACTTTAGAAAGGAACGGTAAAATAGAAATGGGACGGAAATCAGAGAAAGAAGCAGGATTGGCCTTTTTAGGCAGAGGGGTGACTTGTGCATTCTTCCAAGCTTCAGGAAATTTGCTAGTCAAGATGGTAGAATAGTTCAGAATATGGGTAAGAAAAGGGGAAACAACATCAAGAATGGGAACGATCATATTACGGCTGACGCTATCAGTACCGATTGCATTCGAGGCGATGGACAATATGCTCTTCTTAACATCACATTCAGTGAAAGTCTCGAAGGTAAAAGGTAAAAAGTCTGGAGTTGATGGCGAAGAAAGAATACTAAGAGTACGCTCCTTATTGACACTATCAATTGTATCAGAAGTAGAGAAATGTTTACTAAGGAGTTCAATATCAATGTTGATAGAAGTCTTAGGGGATGATTTACCAACTTCAAGTGACTCAAGAAATTTCCAAGTCTTAGCGGTATCACCGTTCTCGACTGATTAATGGATGTGGCGACGTTGGGCATCTCTA
Organism: Pararge aegeria; assembly: GCF_905163445.1. Lineage (NCBI taxonomy): Eukaryota > Metazoa > Arthropoda > Insecta > Lepidoptera > Nymphalidae > Pararge > Pararge aegeria. The sequence continues at coordinate 132,661 of NW_024396991.1, read as the reverse complement.
CACAATGTATTACAGCGATTTCGTGCTTTATGATACTTTATACGGTTAGCATCAGAATCATTAATTTTATAATTAAATTTTGCCGTTTTCTTCTTATGCATTAGAATTTTAATCTCCTCTGATAACCACGGAGCTGGCAAGTGCTTAATTTTAATTGGTCTTACCGGAGCATGCTTATCATAGAGCTGTGTAATCAGCGTGTTGAATATTTCGACCTTGCGATCAACGGAATCTACATCCATGATAGCCGCCCAATCTAAATGTCTGGCATCATCACATAGAAGACTCTTATGAATCCCTCCAAAGTTACGCCGCAGAAGAATTCTCGCTTTCGATTTAGGAGGACGTATATTATAGGAGAGATAAATCAAATCGTGATAGGAAAATGCATCAGCAAGACATTGACCATGCTTATTGACGAAGTCTGGAGAAGAAACTATAATTAAGTCAAGAAGAGAGGGAGTACAGCCGGGAGAATAATGTGTAGCGGCAAGAGGCAGTAGCGAAAGACTACAGGATTCTATCGTAGCCAGAAGATTCCTGGTACGATGATCATCTTTAAGTAAGCATGTATTAAAGTCTCCCATAATAATTGAATGGCTGTACGAGGGGATTACTTTTTCTAACAGGGTTTCAAAAGAGTGAAAGTAATTGGAAATAGATGGTGGGCAATAGAATACACCAAGAAGGATTTTAGTATGAGATAGGAGAACTTCCACCAGTAAGTGCTCAGCCGCATCAGGAAGAGGGGGTTGAGACGACGAACTAACAACAGAGAAAGGAATATAGGATCGCAAATAGATCGCAACTCCACCCCCTCCCCTGCCAACACGGTCATTCCGAATTAGTCGAAAACCTGGTAAAGAGAAGGCTGATGAAGGTAAAGAAGTTTTAAGCCAGTTTTCAGAAACATAAACTATTGGAACTAGAAGACATAGAAAGAAAAAGATCACTATTTAGACTATCTGACGACATAATAAAATAATAAATATTAATATAATAAATATAAACATAATAAAATAAATTAAAATTTAATAAAAAAAAAAAATATATGTATATTATAATAATAACGACAAAGTGTCTTTTAAAACTATACACGAACTAATTTTCCCAATCCGCCAGCTGTAAAATAAATAATGGAAAACAACAGAAAAAAAACAATTACACAGTAACTCAATAAAACTAACGGATTTTAAATTTTTTCTGACCAGTGTGCTGTAGGCCTCAATAGACTGCCTCAGGACTAGCCAAAGTCAAATCCGTCATTCGTTCATAAAAATTTAACAACAACTCCCTGTGAGCACGACATGGAGGAAAATAGCAACAATAAAAGTTCCAAGTTTGTATATATATTAATGTGTATCTTGAGTTGCTACAAATAGGACAAGTCCTACATATCATAACAAAAGACCTTGAATTAAAAAAAACCATAAATGCACACCCTTCAGCATGGTAATATTATTATAGATTTTGAACTTATATATTCAGTAGGTACTTTAGTTTATCAGATAATATTTATAACAACCGGAAATTGTATGACAATTTAGTAAAGGAAATAAGCAGGCATAGAAATTTACTTTTCCTTTGTTCAGACCAATTTATGCTTATTAAAATTAAATTATGGTTAGTTTGATATTTTATTTTAGTTAGTTTAAAAAGAGGGAAGAAATTTTCATCAAATCTCAGTAAATCAAGTGGACATTTAGAGCTATTCTCAGAATTAAAAACATTTTTTAAGAATGTTAAATTTATTGGGGCTCATTGGCCAATGGGTGGATACGAACAATTGGGGCTGTAGAAAGGCTTCGGCATAATTTGCAAAAATTAAAAATACAGGCAATTTCTACCCGAAGACTAAACCAAGACCCTTTAGAAAATCTCTTTGGTTGTATATGGGGCCACTGTGGTTCCAATCCTAACTCAAATGTGCAACAATTTATTGCTGGTTTAAAAAACCAGCATTGTAAATAATTTAAAATATAAATGTAATAGTAAAAATTGTGAAGATGATGCTAACACACTATTAACTAATATGACCACATATTTGAAAACTAGAACGCATGTACCAGTGTCATCACCTAATGAGTTGTACGATATTGATGTTACTGACATTAATGAGGACACAGAGGATAATGCGGAGAACCAGGCATGTGCCTATGTATGTGGATTTGTATTAAAAAAACTTAAAAACAATACATGTATTAGTTGCAAAGAAATTATGCTATCGAATTCTATAGAACCAGTGCACATATTTAATAGTTTTAAGGAATATAATGAAAGAAAGTCTAGCTTGAATTATGTTACTGCTGAGTTCATACAATGCGTTGAGTTATGTGCAACTTACATTAATGAATTTTTGAATATGAATTCACATACGGGAGAGTTAAAAAAAACATTAAATAGAAAATTAAAGGACAGAATATCCTTCAGCTGGTTAGATGGATGCATGACTCATAAAGTTGAAAACACTACTCATATTCTTAATAGTGTGTTAGCAATATGCATTAAAAGGTTTTGTATTTTAAAAAACAGAACTTTTGCGGCAGAAGCTAGTAAAAATTCATTACTAAGAAAAATAACTATTTTAAAACATGTATAAAAATAATAAAAGATATAACCAAATCCTATGTTGTGTTTTCTTCACTCTATCTGCATACGAAAAAATAGGTAAAAAGAACTATTTTGCAAACTACGATGGCTGGAATAAAAATATGTAAAACACCGAATTATTATTCTACGGTGTTTTAAATATTTTTATTTCAGCCATCACAGTTCGAAAACTTCCAAAATTTCATTCAATAATTTCCCGCCACAATTTTTGTTGTGTGGAACCATTAACAGATGGCGTGGCGGCGAATAGTCTGCACATTTTTGTATGTAGTTGTACTTCTTCTCCTTGGAGTAATATTGTTCTGTGTTTATATGCCTCTAATAAAAAACTTTATTATTATTATATATTTTTTTGGTTTTAACAACGAAAAACGTCGTTTATTTACGAAAAAAGTTTAACAAAAGATTGAATTGTCGTACATTTTTTGCTAACAGAGTTCACAACCGCCCACATCGGTTGTTACTCAGTAGTATCATAGTATGTCGTCAACTATTAGTAAGTCTGCTTCACAAGACCGTTGTTTTGCGATTTACTTGGTGCAATTTAGCTTGTCTAACGTGTTTTTTACAAGTACAAGAAGTAACGGCCAGGACGGACCGTGTTAAGTGCGTGGCACAGCACCCTATGGAGCATTGGCTGCTGTGTTCAATACCTCCATATTGAACGTCCATATATGGAATTATGAAACACACACATGGGTCAAAAGATCTGAGGTAAGGTACCCAAACATTCTTATAAATGAATTGTTATAGTGCTTCTAACTCCTTTAGTATGTTAGGGCTGTGTACAAAGAAGTTGCGATCTATGTTCATAAGCTTAATAAAGCAATATTATTATTTTGACGGCCGATTGGCACAGTTTGTAGCGAGCATGAATGTTTTTCAGTATCTGGGTGTTTAAATGTATATTATAAGTATTTATGTATATCATTCATAAAGATATTCACCAGGCATCTTAGTACCCATAACACAAGCTACGCTTACTTTGGGGCTAGATGGCGATGTGTGTATTGTCGTAATATATTTATTTATTATTTATTTATTAATATATATTTATATTCATATATAAATATATTTTTTTAATCTGTTCCTTTTATTCTATGTCATCTTTCATTAATTGTCTTAGTTATCCACAAATTATGTAGTTCTTCCTTGTAAGTGTAAGTGGCCTTGCTGTACTAATAAGATGTAAAATAAATAAATGAAATAAATTAAAGATTTTAAATTAAGATTTTCGTGGTTAATCAACATTTCTTAAATATAGTTAACGGGTACATACCTACCACGATAATATTTTATATTTGTCGATATTCAACCCAATTGCATGGATTGTGGTCACAACGGAACTGAAATATTGACAAATCCAAAATATTATTTGGATTTGTCAGTATTGGCAAAGTTTGGGAATGAACGCAACGAAAACTTAAATTATCTCGACTACTTAATGTCTAACTAGACCTAACCTCAATCGAAATGACTAAACTTCAACATATCATAACGTAGTTCTAAGTTAAAAAAACTTAAATCTCTTTCTACCTTTAATGTGTTTATTAGTGTACCTTTATAGTATTCTTAAAACTTATTGCTGCAAATTCACTAATTACAAGAAATGGAAAGTAGTCACTTTTTCATTATTCCAGTGCGTGTGTTTTAACTTAAATGTTATTTTTGTTAGTTCTCTGAATTATGTTATTTCTTATTGTTTGGCAATTGAACTTATACGAGTATACTAAACCTACTTTATAAAGTATGTTGTTGTTTTGTTAATATTTTATGCTACGAGTATATACCGTTTATACTAAGTTATAAATTCTTAGTTTATGCACTACACACTTGTTGAACCCACCCCTTCACTCTAGCGGAGTTTTGCGTCATCTAGCGGTTATGGCAAATCATTCACCACGGTTATGGAATATAAATTGGCTGCCTCATTCCGTGAGTGATAATATTTCTCTGGATGTCTTCAAGAGAAGATGGCATTATGTACTTGTACAATAAAGAATAAAAAAATTTAAGTGCAGTACTTAGGTACATTAATAAAATACCTACTTTTTACTTCTATCTATTGCCATCAAAATTAAATTATAAGTTCTCGACTTGACCACGACTATGTGATCCGCCCTTGTACACCAGGAAGTATTGGAGGAGAGTGGGGAATTACAAGCATGTGCTTATGTCTGCGGATTTTTAATCAAAAATTACAAGAATGCATGTGAAAAATGTGTAGCTCTGTTAACTGCTACTGCTATGCATTCTTTTGTACAATTTAAAGAATATAATGATTATAAAGAATCTTTAAATTACTAGTAACAAAAAGTTTGTCCTCTGTGTGGAATTTTGTTCCACTTATTTAAATACTTTTTTGGCAGATAATGCACATAAAAAAGCTTTAATGCATAATTTAATGAATGGTTGGAGAATGGAGTGAAAATACCATGATATAATGTATGTCACGCTTGTATACTTATTGATGCAAACTATTACACTACACTGTGACAATGATGATCCAATCAGAGATATTTATTATATCTTATGATCATCCTCGATTATCTACTGGTTTTTTTTTAAAGGGCACAGTCAGCTGGACTTAATTACAAAAAAAAATTGCATAATGCTGAAGCCTGGTTGAGTAAAAATATGAGTGATCCTATGAAATTTGGTAGATGGGTCCTTTACAGAAGGATTTACTAACACAATAATTATTTCGCTCATGCTTCTCGTCCAGGCGGCTCGCTGCGCGCGTCAAAGGTTAATAATATGAGTTCAACCGTTGAATTTAACTGAAGAGTACAGGCTCTAGACTTATAATTACTGATTTAAAGAGTCCGTCAATATAAAAGATTGCTTAATATTATGAGATTCTACAAAAAGGATGTTTTCAAGGATTGCTATAGACTCCCTAGTGAATACCGAGGATTGTGGTTTGCACTTGAATTTTACACATATTTCACTTTTTACAATTTCAAGCAAGGATTTCATTGCTCCAAGTAAGATTTGTTTGTTTGTTTTAAGTAGAGTCTCAAAGATTTTAATTGAATTTTAATCAATTTGTTGAAAGCCAATTTGTTTATAGGGTTTAATACAAATAGCCCATAGTCTAAATGACTGCGAACTATGGCATTGTATAGAAGTTTTTTAGAAAATGGTAGAGTACCCAACCACACCCCCGATAAAGTCCGTTCCCTAGCTAAAGATTATTGATTTTGGTATTGATAACAAAAAACTTTGCAACTGCAACTGATAGTTTAAAAATCTCAAAATAATTGATATACGTAGTGATTTTGACGTGACAACGTCTTATAAATTGGTTTGCCGGGTGACACTTCAAGAAACTGCGTTACGCTCCGCTCACGTTATGCGCTCACAATGAGAGCGAGTGAGAGGCACGCGTCCCTTCCACTCGGGCATGGTTAGCCCGCCTAAGAGCGAGAGAGACAGACATAAAAAGTGAAAGGCACGCGTCCCTTTGTAGTAAACGCTGTTTCATTGTACGCAAATGTATTGCAAGTTATTGTATGTATATTTGTATATAAATACGTATGTATGTGTAAAGGTAAAAATAAAATTTTGTTAATATGAAATTCAGTGCGAGATTCTTTGTATAAATTAATGTTTTAAATATAATTCTTTGTATAAATAAATGTTTTAAATTGTTACTATTATTTCATCCTTCTTCCTACTATACGAATGAATATTCACATTAAAATTATTTTACCACTCAAAGTCGTTGTCACGTAAAACTTTCGCCCGTATACCGACTTTACAGGCAACCAATTTTTTTTACAGTTCAAGCGGTATATAAGAAATTATTGTTTCTAGAGAAGTGACGTCGTAATTTTGAATTCGGCGATTCAACCGCCATGGCAGATCGCTAGATTTTGCAGTTTTATTTATTCAAATTCAAATTCATTTATTTCAAGTAGGCCTACTTTATAAGCACTTTTGAAACGTCAAGTATGTATGTTTGTGTGACTCTACCACCGGTTCGGAAAGCAGATTCTACCGAGAAGAGCCGGCAAGAAACTCAGTAGTTGCTCTTTTCCAACATCAACATTTACAATCATTTTGCTATCTTGCGGGAGATGAGAGCGAGGCTGGCTGCTTCCATTCTACCTTGTCATTGAGGAATTCATCAAATGTATAGCTGTACTAGATACGTTTTTACACATTTTTTAAATGTATGCATTGGTAGGTCAAGAATTTCCTTAGGAATCATGTTGTAAAAGCGTATACTCAACCCCACAAAGGAGTTCTGCACCTTTCGCAGACGATATGCAGATATCACTAATTTATGACCGTTTCTGGTAAGTCGATTGTTAATTTCAGCTTTTGATTTATAAAGAGTAATATTTTGCCTCACAAAGACTATATTATTATAAATGTATTGCGAAGCTACTGTAAGAATACCTATTTGTTTAAATTTTTCACGAAGCGATTCGCGTGATCCAAGTTTATATAATGATCGTACGGCTCTTTTCTGTAGTATAAATATACTTTCAATATCTGCAGCTTTTCCCCACAGCAAGATCCCATAGGACATAATACTGTGAAAGTATGCGAAATAAACAAGCCTATTGAAAAATAAATACCAATCTGACTTGAAACTGCTGAGTGCGCTGTAGCCTGTATGCGACTGACACTTCAGTACGTTGGTATTTAGTCTATTCTGAGGCTGTATGGTCAATGATCTTTGCCTGTCCTGAGAGGAATTAAAAAACAATATTAGTCTATTGTCTGGTACTACTCTCTAGTACAGTACGCGCGGCGAGAGTTTGGCTTTGACCGTTATTGCGCAGAAATCAGAAATTGGGTATCAACGGGCAATTAGCGGGGTGTGGGGCGGGTGTGTAGGCGCACGCGGTGCTCTGATTGGCGCTCCAGTCGTTCCCTGCCTCTCGCATCCATACGACGTACCGCGCACTCCTGTTGTACAATCACGTTCACAAGTGAATTGCTATTTTCGTTAATTGTTTATTGTTGTCGATTGTTATTATTTGTTGAGTTTGTTTGTTTAAGTTTGTCAGTTAAGTTTTTTTTGTTAAATATTAAAAAGTGATTTGAAAATGCGTAAAAAAAACATTGTTTTAAAAAGGCAAGCACGGAAAATGATATATGACGTGAATTGCTTTTTAAAGAAAGAAGCTGACGAAGACGAATGTGTCGATTCATTGAAGCAAATTCGAAGTCAGATTGAGGAAGTTGCTTCTTTACTCAGTCAGTCGGAGAATAACCAAACTATACAGACTATGCAGGTAATGAAAACGGAAACTGTTTCTAAATTAAATTGTGTAGTCAGTAAATTAGCTAAAATTCAAAAACGGACATCGGAGGCCACTAAGACTTCAATTGGAACTGTAAAAAATATCGCAAATCAAGCCAAGAGTTCCGATTTGCTAATTACTTTCAGAACACCTGGAAAAAAACGTCCCAGAGCTAAACCAGTTACGAATATTGATAATTTTGACCAAGGTATTATAAAAAGATGTATACACAATTTTCACAAGACGAATAATGAACTTCCCACCATTGGGAAACTAAAAAAGAAACTTGAGGAAGATATAAACTTTAAAGGGTCAGAAACAAGTCTTCGTGTAATTGTAAAGGAGTTAGGATTTCGCTGGAAAAAAACAGAAAACAACCGTAAATTACTAATAGAAACATCGAATATCCGATTACAACGCATTGAATATTTAAGTAAAATAAGAAAATATCGACAAGAAGGAAGACCCATTGTTTACACAGATGAATCCTACGTAGATTCATCGCACTCAACAACCAAAGCCTGGAGCGATGGCCCTACGGAAGGACTAAAAAAACCCATTTCTAAAGGACAACGAGTCGTGATAGTCCACGCAGGATATGAAGCTGGGTTTATACCAAATGCTTTATTAACTTTTAAAGCCGGCACCAAAACAGGGGACTATCACGACAACATGAATTACGAGAATTATGAAAAATGGCTTAGGACACAATTAATTCCCAACCTACCACCCAATTCTGTAGTGGTTGTCGACAACGCTTCATACCACAATAAACAATGGGATTTAGCACCGTCCTCCAATACCAAAAAAGCCGATATGCAGAATTGGCTAACTGATAAAGGCATACAATATGATTCAACAATGCTCAAGCCACAATTGTACAACTTGATAAAAGCTAATAAAGAAAGATTTAAAACTTTTTCAATAGATCCAATTTTAGCAGAAGCAAACCATAGCATATTGAGATTACCGCCTTACCATCCAGACCTCAACCCCATAGAAATGGCATGGGCTACTATTAAACAATATGTAGCTAGCAAAAATGTTAAATGGAATTTACAAGAATGTACCAAACTTATCAAAGAAAAAGTATCCTTAATGGGTGCCCAGGAATGGGGAAAAATATGTAAAAAGGTAAAAGATATAGAAGAAGAGTACGTCAAGAGTGACCATGTAGTTGATTTACTTACCGAGCAATTTATAATTCGCGTCGATGATAGTTCCGAAGACGATGATTCTGATGATGGTTATGAAGATGATGATGATGACAACTGCAACCGAGGAAGCCCTGAACCCGGATCCTCAACAAGCAAAAGACGTTGCACAATTTCGTGTCGCGGCAGCACCACTGGACCATGCGGTGATTTCATAGAAGGCGTTAAACCTTTAACTGATTCAGAATCTGAATAGCACTGCTGCTAAGACTTTTTTTTAATGTTAACTTTTGTATTTAATAATTATTTTAAGTTTTCTTTTGTTTGTATGTACCAATTTTACATGTATCTTGGAATAAATAATTTTATTAAAAAACAATTATTTAGAATTTTCATCGCTGTCTCTGTAAACTTTAAAAGGAAATAAACATTTTATATAAGTAAAATAACTATCAATAGTTTTAATAAATGAAGAAGTTTATCTATTTCGTATTATTTTCTAGCATTATTACCACTGTACATGAATTTTGACCCACTCAAATATCCAACCTGGTACATAAAAAAGGAAAAGTATTGTGTGCGTGACAGTACCCATGCGCAGTAATCCCCTCCACCCGAAGGTCAAAGCCAAACTCTCGCCGCGCGTACTGTATAGTGTACAATCTATGGGTACTGCAGTGGTAAAAATATGAGTTTCGTAATTGTGGAGAAAGAAGGACTCTATTCTATTGTTGTTAAACATGGCAGATAAATATAGAAAGTGTGTGAAGTGTGGTGTATCTGCTGCGCAAGACCCACTTACTTTTCATTCTTTCCCGAGAGCTGGAAAGGCATCTAATTTAGCAAGGTAGGTAATATAGTTTATGTAATTATCACTTCGCCGTTTTATTAAATAACTAAAATATTTCCTAAAAACACCATTAATTTCTTAAACTTCTAAAGTGGTTGAAAGTTGAAAATATTGCTGAAGTGGAGTTGAAAGACTTGCACAAGAGCCATAAGTTATTGTGTAGTAAGCATTTTGATCGCAGTGCCTTCACGAATGAGACGATGAAAAGGTTAAATCCTAATGCTGTTCCAAATTTGTTGTTCCCACCATTATTAGCGGAATTGTCACAAATGGAAGATTCAGCGGTATGATATTTAACACTTTTTTGTTAATTTTACAAATTTTCCTTTAAAAAAGGGTTGTAATTTTATCTGCATTTTTTATTTCAGAGAACTTCAGTGTCTTCGCAATCTTTTACACAATATCTGCCTAACTCGCCTCTAAAAGGTCAAACACTGCAATTGGACGTAAGTATCATGCATCATCTATAGACTAAAACAGTACACTGCTAGACCAAAGCCCTCAAGAGGGAAGGGTATGTCTATAATCACCATGCTGGGCAGACGGGTTAGTGATTGCATTACTATGAATAGTTTTGCCCGCAGCTTCACTCACATTCAAATAGATAAATGTAAATTATTTTTTATTAGTGTACTACCTGCTGTATACTGTATTGCTATTTAATGGTTAATATATGATAAACTTATAAACTTATGAGATTTTAGAGGAATGTGCAGCGTCCAAATAAACTCATGTGAGTTTCAGAATGCGAAGATTAATAATTTTAGTAGTTTGTGTAATAAAAAAATAAATAAATAAAATAAATAAATAAAAAATAAAATTCAGGTTTTTTTTCTACTGGAAGAAATCTTGTTTTCTTCATTTGTGACAATTCAGCACTTTACTAAAACTTCTACCCTGGATAGTCAAATGAAGCTTACTACGCTTAATCGTTTACTCTCCTTGCCTATACCTGAATTCCCAGCATTTCAATTCTGCGAGGTGACATTTGATGAAATTAGGAAACATGTTTTAGCCATCAAGTCTGATGCAGTTGGCAGTGATGGAATTGGTCGAAGAATGATTCTTTTACTTCTTGATAACATAGGTCCTATTCTTTCACACTTGTTAAATTTCTCACTATCTTCGTGTACTTTTCCTTCTGGGTGGAAGAAGGCGTATGTTATTCCTATTCCTAAAACAGCTAATCCTTTAACTCCGTCTCATTTTCGACCAATTTATATTCTTCCTTTTCTCTCTAAAGTTTTGGAACGTATTGTTAGTAAACAACTTTCTCTTTTTCTTACTAGAAATAATTCTCTCTCCCCGTTCCAATCTGGCTTTAGACAAGGGCACAGTACGGTCACAGCGCTGACAAAAGTCTGCGATGACGTACGCAAAGGCTTAGATAATAAATTGGTCACCATTCTTGTTCTTCTGGACTTTAGTAACGCCTTTAATAATGTTGATTTTGACTTGCTTCTTGCGCTGCTAAGGTCGTTAAACATTTCAACTAAAGTAATTGACTGGTTTCGATCCTACCTGTTCGGGCGTCTACAATGCGTCAGATTTGATGGCAAATGTTCCTCGTTTTCTCCCCTCACTGCTGGTGTTCCTCAGGGCGGGGTTCTGTCACCTCTTCTCTTCTCAGTTTTCATCAACTCTATCTCTTCTGTTATTTCCTCATCTTTTCATTTCTATGCTGACGATCTACAGATTTACGCTTCCGAAACTGTTGATGGAATTTCCTCTGTTATCTCCAAGCTTAATTCAGACTTAAACAATATCTGTAGTTGGTGCAAATCCTTTGGGCTTGCGGTAAATCCTGCTAAGTCACAGGTAATCGTCATTGGTAATCCAAGGCTACTGACACGACTCAATGATCTACCAGCAGTTTATTTTGACGGTGTAGCTTTGCCTTACTGCAATACGGTTAAAAACCTTGGGCTTATTATGGATAGCTCCTTTTCATGGGCGCCACAGGTTTCAGAGGTGGGGCGGAAAATTTTTGCTACTGTCGGTTATCTAAGGCGTTGGAAGAATCTTTTGCCGATTAAGACGAAGATTGTGTTAGCCAATACCCTCTTACGTCCTATAATTGATTATGGTGATGTGTGTTATCCGGACTTGTCAAAGGAACTCCTAAATAAGCTGGAAAGGTTGCAAAACATATGCATAAGATTTATATATGGCCTGCGTAAGTTTGACCACATATCCCAGTTTCGGACGGAACTTGGGTGGTTGCCAATCAGTCAGCGGAGAGACTTGCATGCTTTGTCCCTTTTATATCGTATCCTTTTCTTTCCTCAAACACCACCTTATTTGAAGGAACGATTTATTTTTTACGGAGCGGACTGCCAGGACTTGCTTCGATCTTGCACCGACGGCAAACTCCAGGTTCCATTCAGTCGCACGAAATACTATAGTAACTCTTTTACGGTTAATTGTGTCAGACTCTGGAATTCCCTCCCTGCTGACATACGTAAGGCTCAATCCCTAAATGTTTTCAAGAAGCGTTTGGAAAACCATTTTTTATCTAGTATGTAGTATATTGCTTAAATATGTATATACTTATATATATTATGTATAATATGTATGTAGTATTAGAATTTATGAGTAAGTAGTTTATTAAAATTATTTTATATATATATAAATATATATATATATATATATATATTTTTTTTTTTTTTTTACTTAAATTGCTGCACCAACCCGTTCCTTCGTTTTTTTTTTCCTAACGTCAAAGGTTGTCTGGAAGAGATCGCTTTAGTGATAAGACCGCCTTTGCACGCTCTATTTTATTTTTATTATTTTAAGTTTCTTCTATTTGTGTTTAATTTATATAAAATGTGTGTGTGCAATAAAGACTTAAAACAAACAACAAACAAACAATTTGCATTCAAAATTTTCATGATGATCACTTGAACAGTGAGTGTGAAAGTGTAACAACCAAATAACCTTGTATTTGTATTTTTATTATTATTAGTTTGGATGTTCTGTTATGCTTCATAACAATGTTTTTTCATAATCTTCACCGACATCATCATGCATGCAACTTTCAGGCATGTGGGTTCCATCACAATGTTACTCTTCACCATCAACGCAAGTGATTTGTAATTGCTAAACAAAGTAAAATATACAAACTGTAATATAAATTAAATGGATATTTCTGTATTCCAGATTACTTTTGTGACTCAACCTGTCAATTTGAAGAACACAAAAAAGGCAAAAATTCTGCAGCAAGTAGAAAATCGCTATTAGACTCTCTCTCAAAGAGTGAGTACTTAGAAAAATTAAATGAAAATTTAAAACCTGCATTTGGTGTGCTTTGACAAAGCCAAATGGTTAATACACCTAGAAAATTAAATGGTCGTCGTTGGACTCTAAATGAAAAAATCATAGCACTGGCTATGTATAAAAAATCCAGTGCATGCTATAGATTGCTCAGAAGATTGTTTTGCTTGCCAAACCCTGGTACTTTAAAAAGTCTTTTAAATTAAGTAAATTTACCTTGTGGAATTGACAGTAAAGTTATGGCAAATTTAAAGGAAATTACACTAACACAGTCAAAAACTGATAATTTGTGTACATTAATGTTTGACGAGATGGCAATTCGAAAAATAATCGTATGTTATATATTCCAAGAACAGACAAGATTGAAGGATACCAGGATCATGGTTCCCAAGGTAGAAGCCAACAAATAGCATCACATGCATTGGTTTTTATGTTGGTAGGATTAAGAAAAAGGTGGAAGCAACCAATAGCCCACCATTTCTCAGGAGAATCGGTAACAGCTGATAGACTTCAAGCAATTATTAAAGAGGTGCGTAGATAAACACTAATATTTCATAACTACTCCCTTTACTAAACTTTGTAGTTATTCCATATACAGTAGAAGTAGGGGTGAGAAGTATGATCAGCAAAATTTCAATTACCTTCTAAAAGATATCTTGAACAATTACTGTAATATTTTAACATATTAACTTTAAATAATATTAAACCTATACATAATAACCCTACCTCTTAAATCACTCGATCTAATGATGAAACCAGTAGTTTTAAAGATATAAGCAGAGGAACAGATGGTGGAAAGTACCTTTGTATTATTCTATGCAGATACCTGTTTTATATGTATTTAATCACATTTTTGTTTATTTTAGGTATTGTCAGAATGTTACTTAAACAATTTAATAGTTGTAGCAACAGTGTGTGACATAGATGGAGTAAATGTAAGAGCCATAAATTCCCTAGGGTCCACACTCAGTGGCGTGCCTAGGGTTTTGAGTTTTAGCAAGCCCAGTTACCTAAAGGAGAAATTTAACTCGTCATGATCTCTAAGTCACCATTCTTGTTGTGATAAATGACAAACAATATCAACAAATCTTTGAAAAATACTAGGTACGATTAAGTCAGCACGCGAATTATGATAAAGAAGTTTCTATGCAATGTTTGCCAACATTAAAAGTAATCATAGAAATCCCAAGTGTTTCTTTGAGTTCTGCTCTCTTTAATTCTTATGATGACTAGTAATTTATGTCGTAACCAGCCGCGTTCCAACCATTCTTTTCATTAGAAAAAAAATATGCAAAGCCAACAAACAATTTTTAAATTAAATAAATTTACCTGTTGTTCGCCAATTATTTTTTGATTTCGCCACAGAAACAATTTGCACACAATTGGAGCTCATATTTAACAATATTTACTATAATTTGTAAGAATATTCAACTCAAAAAAAACAATAAACTCCTAACTAGTTATTAATCAATAATAATGAATCTGTTAAGTGTCAACTAGTTGAAGCGCAAATAATAACACGCGTGAAGTTGTTTCAATTCGCTCGCTGGTCATCTTCACTAACTTCAACTCGCAATCTGGCATTTGATCTCCATACTAAATTATAACTTCAACTCGCAATCTGGCATTTGATCTCCATACTAAATTATTAAATAATCTAGATTGTCTCTGCTAAATACATGGAAATTTCTATGAGAGAGAGCAGTAAAATAAAAGCCCCGTATAAGCAAATGAGTGTGAGCGAGACAAAGCGGGACCTCCGATCGCGTACGAAGACACGCGAAGAGCGCGATAGTGATAGTTCGGCGCGGCGCCGCGCCGTTCGGCTGGTTGCCACCACAGTCTACCTGCCAGAGTAACGTAGTGCTTACAGTAAAGTAGACAAAGAGTATATACATTATTGAGCAAAAGTTAAAAAATTGTATTTATATCCTCATTGCTATCAAGTTTTAATTATTTTGTTAATTTCATTTCGGAATAGTCGAGAAAAATTTAAAAGAGATATTTATTGTAACGCAAGCCCGGCTTTTCGGCTTGTATGGTAGTACCGCCATCCACACTAGAGACACCGTAGACAGAGAAGTAAATAGACGAATGGTTGGCGTGCCGCTTGTGAGACAGAGCATATTTGAGAAATGTTGCCATACATTTTTTTTTACCCCGATTCTAAGGTCCCAGATTTCAGGTCTTCTACCACACTTATAGTTTGTTGGTATTTGTTTATTACTATTTGTTCATACAAAATTTATTTATTTATTTCCAACTTACGACTAGTTTTACAGGAATTTTCCTAATGCACTAGCGTAGATACTTATGCCTACCTACATACTAAACTTTATCAGTGTAGCAAAATGCCTACAGGCATTTGTTTCATTAGAAGCAGCTGCACTTAGAAACATAGCCTAAAGGAACTGCATAATAATTTTTGATGTTCCATAATTAACTCAATTGTAAAATGGGAACATTTATGGAATAACATTAGTACGTTGGTCTGTGAAGCAATTTTGCAGTTTTTTTTATGAGAAAGGATTCTGGCTCGTGATAAATTGGAAGATGAAAGCGGAGCGGCTAGCTTCCAGGCAACTTTTATTAACATTATAAATCTATATATATACAAACTAAAGATGATTTTATAGTAGGCTAATAAACAAAAAGTGTCATAATTATATCATCCAGCATATCCATACAATGAAAACTCAAAAGCTAAATTATTCACTGACCAGTGTTGGAACAGCGTTAGGATACAGAACCGTTAGCTTGTTCTTTTTAATGACCATATTTTTATGAAAGTGTTTGCTGCAAATCTTTGAACTCTTTTTGGGTGTCCAATTAGTGCGACCTGTGGATTCAACCCATAGCAACAATAAATTATGGACCGTAGGAAAACTGGAACAAAATATTTTAAACATAATTTTTAATAATAGTTGGGAGATTCGTTTCTCCGCATAGTATAGTTTTAAGTTTACTTTTCTGTACATGAAAATGGTCAAAGACTATCTTCGATGGATTCCGAAATATTTCGAGGAGTATAAAAAAAAATTAGCTTTAGACTTTACAACGTAGTGCTTGCATATTTGTTGGAGTCAACAAGTTTTTTTCTTACAGTTCCACCAAATACATTTTTTCTCTAATACATCAACATCGTATCATACATCCATGGAATTAAATTTATGATTATTGACACATAAAATTTGAAATTCTATAATTTTAATAAATTAAACAATTTTCATGTTGAATGTAGGCAACACTGCACTCTATTATACTTTAGGTTATGTATGATTAAAATTAGCATAAAACCTTATAAACGATTTATTTTCTATTGCAAATTGTGTTGTATATTATAGAAATATAATAAACGATAATTATTTATACTTTTAGCAAATCAAAAGTATTGTACTTACGAGTGGAACGACAAATCCGTAAATTTACGTTCACTATCACTTTTACATCCTAAAACACTGCACCGAACCATGTTTTCGCAGAAATTCTTCACGGAAGCTGGTTATTAACAATGTCAAATTAGTTAGGTCTGTATTTTTGTGCTCACAATCCGTTTATCTTGAATTTCTTACTAATAAAAGTATCTCTTACTAATAAAACGATGGCTAACTGTCAAACTTGTTTCGCAAAGTGCTTTGCTAATCCATGAAAAAACCGGCACGCGGTATGAGACAAAAGACCCTATCGCTTTATCTCGTTTATTTACTAGACGTATACATAAGTT
This sequence comes from Pararge aegeria, assembly GCF_905163445.1. Taxonomy (NCBI): domain Eukaryota; kingdom Metazoa; phylum Arthropoda; class Insecta; order Lepidoptera; family Nymphalidae; genus Pararge; species Pararge aegeria. The sequence goes on along the minus strand of NW_024396991.1, from coordinate 115,789 downwards.
GTTCTCTTACTTGTGTGAATGCGACGGATGCTATCCATTTGTCTATTTACTTCTCTGTCTACGAGAGACACCTTATTTTCAACTTCAAGGAAATGAAATTGTGACTATTATGGATCCCCCACATCTCCTCAAGTGTTTTAGGAACAACTTTTTAAAACACAATATTGAATGTCCAAAAAATTTTCAATACATAGAACAACAGGTACTATCTAAATTTATATATTATGATTAAATTGTATTCTGCAATAGTAAATAAGAAAATTAAGTAAATTGGTAGATACTACAATGTGGTTTTACGATTTCAGGACTGGCAAAATGGAAGCATATCCAAGACTTTTTTAAAGTGGACAATAAAAATCCCAATTTCGTATTTGCACCTGCACTCACAGAACAACATATTAATCCAAATGGGAAACAAAAAATGAAAGTGAAGTTAGCAGCACAAGTTTTAAATCATTCGGTTGCTGCAGCATTGTTTGCTAAAGTTTCTTCAAGTAAGTTGCTTATATATTAATGTGTATCTTGAGTTGCTACAAATAGGACAAGTCCTACATATCATAACAAAAGACCTTGAATTAAAAAAAACCATAAATGCACACCCTTTAGCATGGTAATATTATTATAGATTTTGAACTTATATATTCAGTAGGTACTTTAGTTTATCAGATATTTATAACAACCGGAAATTGTATGACAATTTAGTAAAGGAAATAAGCAGGCATAGAAATTTACTTTTCCTTTGTTCAGACCAATTTATGCTTATTAAAATTAAATTATGGTTAGTTTGATATTTTATTTTAGTTAGTTTAAAAAGAGGGAAGAAATTTTCATCAAATCTCAGTAAATCAAGTGGACATTTAGAGCTATTCTCAGAATTAAAAACATTTTTTAAGAATGTTAAATTTATTGGGGCTCATTGGCCAATGGGTGGATACGAACAATTGGGGCTGTAGAAAGGCTTCGGCATAATTTGCAAAAATTAAAAATACAGGCAATTTCTACCCGAAGACTAAACCAAGACCCTTTAGAAAATCTCTTTGGTTGTATATGGGGCCACTGTGGTTCCAATCCTAACTCAAATGTGCAACAATTTATTGCTGGTTTAAAAAACCAGCATTGTAAATAATTTAAAATATAAATGTAATAGTAAAAATTGTGAAGATGATGCTAACACACTATTAACTAATATGACCACATATTTGAAAACTAGAACGCATGTACCAGTGTCATCACCTAATGAGTTGTACGATATTGATGTTACTGACATTAATGAGGACACAGAGGATAATGCGGAGAACCAGGCATGTGCCTATGTATGTGGATTTGTATTAAAAAAACTTAAAAACAATACATGTATTAGTTGCAAAGAAATTATGCTATCGAATTCTATAGAACCAGTGCACATATTTAATAGTTTTAAGGAATATAATGAAAGAAAGTCTAGCTTGAATTATGTTACTGCTGAGTTCATACAATGCGTTGAGTTATGTGCAACTTACATTAATGAATTTTTGAATATGAATTCACATACGGGAGAGTTAAAAAAAACATTAAATAGAAAATTAAAGGACAGAATATCCTTCAGCTGGTTAGATGGATGCATGACTCATAAAGTTGAAAACACTACTCATATTCTTAATAGTGTGTTAGCAATATGCATTAAAAGGTTTTGTATTTTAAAAAACAGAACTTTTGCGGCAGAAGCTAGTAAAAATTCATTACTAAGAAAAATAACTATTTTAAAACATGTATAAAAATAATAAAAGATATAACCAAATCCTATGTTGTGTTTTCTTCACTCTATCTGCATACGAAAAAATAGGTAAAAAGAACTATTTTGCAAACTACGATGGCTGGAATAAAAATATGTAAAACACCGAATTATTATTCTACGGTGTTTTAAATATTTTTATTTCAGCCATCACAGTTCGAAAACTTCCAAAATTTCATTCAATAATTTCCCGCCACAATTTTTGTTGTGTGGAACCATTAACAGATGGCGTGGCGGCGAATAGTCTGCACATTTTTGTATGTAGTTGTACTTCTTCTCCTTGGAGTAATATTGTTCTGTGTTTATATGCCTCTAATAAAAAACTTTATTATTATTATATATTTTTTTGGTTTTAACAACGAAAAACGTCGTTTATTTACGAAAAAAGTTTAACAAAAGATTGAATTGTCGTACATTTTTTGCTAACAGAGTTCACAACCGCCCACATCGGTTGTTACTCAGTAGTATCATAGTATGTCGTCAACTATTAGTAAGTCTGCTTCACAAGACCGTTGTTTTGCGATTTACTTGGTGCAATTTAGCTTGTCTAACGTGTTTTTTACAAGTACAAGAAGTAACGGCCAGGACGGACCGTGTTAAGTGCGTGGCACATCACCCTATGGAGCATTGGCTGCTGTGTTCAATACCCCCATATTGAACGTCCATATATGGAATTATGAAACACACACATGGGTCAAAAGATCTGAGGTAAGGTACCCAAACATTCTTATAAATGAAATGTTATAGTGCTTCTAACTCCTTTAGTATGTTAGGGCTGTGTACAAAGAAGTTAAGATCTATGTTCATAAGCTTAATAAAGCAATATTATTATTTTGACGGCCGATTGGCACAGTTTGTAGCGAGCATGAATGTTTTTCAGTATCTGGGTGTTTAAATGTATATTATAAGTATTTATGTATATCAGTCATAAAGATATTCACCAGGCATCTTAGTACCCATAACACAAGCTACGCTTACTTTGGGGCTAGATGGCGATGTGTGTATTGTCGTAATATATTTATTTATTATTTATTTATTAATATATATTTATATTCATATATAAATATATTTTTTTAATCTGTTCCTTTTATTCTATGTCATCTTTCATTAATTGTCTTAGTTATCCACAAATTATGTAGTTCTTCCTTGTAAGTGTAAGTGGCCCTGCTGTACTAATAAGATGTAAAATAAATAAATAAAATAAATTAAAGATTTTAAATTAAGATTTTCGTGGTTAATCAACATTTCTTAAATATAGTTAACGGGTACATACCTACCACGATTATATTTGTCGATATTTCAACCCAATTGCATGGATTGTGGTCACAACGGAACTGAAATATTGACAAATCCAAAATATTATTTGGATTTGTCAGTATTGGCAAAGTTTGGGAATGAACGCAACGAAAATTTAAATTATCTCGACTACTTAATGTCTAACTAGACCTAACCTCAATCGAAATGACTAAACTTCAACATATCATAACGTAGTTCTAAGTTAAAAAACTTAAATCTCTTTCTACCTTTAATGTGTTTATTAGTGTACCTTTACTATTCTTAAAACTTATTGCTGCAAATTCACTAATTACAAGAAATGGAAAGTAGTCACTTTTTCATTATTCCAGTGCGTGTGTTTTAACTTAAATGTTATTTTTGTTAGTTCTCTGAATTATGTTATTTCTTATTGTTTGGCAATTGAACTTATACGAGTATACTAAACCTACTTTATAAAGTATGTTGTTGTTTTGTTAATATTTTATGCTACGAGTATATACCGTTTATACTAAGTTATAAATTCTTAGTTTATGCACTACACACTTGTTGAACCCACCCCTTCACTCTAGCGGAGTTTTGCGTCATCTAGCTGTTATGGCAAATCATTCACCACGGTTATGGAATATAAATTGGCTGCCTCATTCCGTGAGTGATAATACTTCTCTGGATGTCTTCAAGAGAAGATGGCATTATGTACTTGTACAATAAAGAATAAAAAAATTTAAGTGCAGTACTTAGGTACATTAATAAAATACCTACTTTTTACTTCTATCTATTGCCATCAAAATTAAATTATAAGTTCTCGACTTGACCACGACTATGTGATCCGCCCTTGTACACCAGGAAGTATTGGAGGAGAGTGGGGAATTACAAGCATGTGCTTATGTCTGCGGATTTTTAATCAAAAATTACAAGAATGCATGTGAAAAATGTGTAGCTCTGTTAACTGCTACTGCTATGCATTCTTTTGCACAATTTAAAGAATATAATGACTATAAAGAATCTTTAAATTACTAGTAACAAAAAGTTTGTCCTCTGTGTGGAATTTTGTTCCACTTATTTAAATACTTTTTTTGGCAGATAATGCACATAAAAAAGCTTTAATGCATAATTTATTGTCAAGTTTAAAATTGTCTGAAAATTTTGACTTTTTAAATGATTGTGCAGAGCACAAAACCTTAATATAACTTATATTATTAAAAGTGTTCCATATACAAATTAAAAGGTTTGGTACAAAAAAAAAATAGATCTTTTTCTGAAGAATCTGCCACTACTGCACTTAAAAAAAAAAAAATTATTAAAACATGTGTAAGTAAAAAGATCTTGATGTTAATGTGGCAGATATTTATGTTGTAAAGAAATTTAAGGACATTCCGTCCTGTTCAAAATTAGTGCAGTTTTTCAGTATACATGATCTAGGATTTTGTATTTTGTACCTTTGTAAATCAAACTGAAGTCAATTTAAGGTAATCAAGATTTAAAAACCCTTCGATCACTCACTATTGTAATTAAGATGCTTAAAAGTGTTTTGGCTACTAATTTAATTTTGTTTGGTAATATTGGTAATATTTTCATAAGATATCAATGATAAATTGTAATTTACTATTTAATTGATTTGTTACATTTAGAGCTAGCATTATACATCCATTTATACAAGGGCTACTAGGGGCCAAAAATATTTAAGACTATTTTTTAAAGCATCTGTACATTTGAATCTCCTATTATTGTTCTTTCTTTACTTGTGTAAATGTTGGCCTACAAGGCTGCCTAATTCAATAGTTCATAATATAAGTAGTTGTAAGATTTATATTTTATAACATAACTAGCTGACCCGGCGAACTTCGTACCGCCTTAGCGTAGCAATGATGCACTACTTTATTTTGTATAGCTGACCTATCTTAGGTATGAGTACCTATTTAATTTGAACTGGAATCTATAATATCCTCCATATAAAAATGAATCCATAATTCCCTGGTCTCGCTATACCTGAAAAGGACCTTACTAATTTAATTAAATAAAAAACAAAATATATATTTTCATAATAGTGTTTATTCCATAGGATTCAATAATTGCACTAATGTTTTTACAAATCGCTATTGAACAACTTGGCATTTTTAAGTAAACACAGCTCAATACCACGCGCGCTCTAGAAAGCAACTAATAGTCTCTGTACCCTTCACTGCTTCTCTCTACTCTAATGCTTTTTGATAAACTATATTTTTAGTTTTAAGTTCTGGCGCGTAAATAAATAATGTTGATGGTTTTCCGACACGGGAACAGGCGACATATAATTGGCCATGTGAAAAACATGGATTTTCTAGGTTGATGCCACATACACTTAGCGACTGCCCTTGCGATTTATTTATTGACATTGCAAATGCAAGCCGCACTGGAAACTGTAAACGCTTAAAGCTGAATGGCATGTCGTTCGGTATCATAGGGATGCGTGGGATTAAAACATCTTCGCCTTTGTACTTCCCTTTCAAAATTGTGGCTTCGATGACATTGTTCAATAGTTTCTTCACCGCAAGCCGAGTGCCATTACACAGACGTGGCTGGTTTATGTTCCGTAACATAATAATTACTGATCCTATTTTTATTTGCAGATTATGAGGTGGTAAGCCGGACAATTCCAGCGAATTTAAAAATTCTGTTGGATAATTGACAACTTCATCTTCATTAGTAACGGAATCAACTGATTTGTAATTCTTCAATTCGCCAGCTATTTTCTCTTGAATCTGAAAATTTATTTCGTTCACATCAACATTTTTTGCGGCCAATATAACACGTTCGCTTAACCAAACGTGATTTACGTAATTTTGAGCAATGTTTGGAAAAACCATCTCCATGAGTTCGGTCTTTGATTCACAAAAGTTACAAAAATTGGTAGGGAATGTAATGTATCCAGATGATGTATCGACAGCAAGTGCTAAACAAATACGAACATTATTTTCTATAATTTTGTCTACATGCTTCCCATCAACACCGACTGATTTATGGCATAAATACAAAGATCATATGGCGGAAGATATGTTGCATCAGATGCGCCTTAGAACATCGAATGCAGATATCCAAAAGAACGAAGAAATTCACAATGAAGCATTAATTTTAATTGAGGACATGTGCTTGATGCTTACCAACAAAGTATTAACACAAATAGGAATGATAGCACCCAATCGCCCAATGCCCCACGAGTCATTTGATCAAGAATTGAGACGCGAAGCTCAATACGATTCTGAAACATTACGAGAAATGGTTGATAGAACAGTTCCCCTTTTAAATCAACAACAAAAATATGCCTACGATACGCTCATGAAAGTAGTGAACGATGGAACTGGTGGATTTTATTTTTTAGATGCTCCTGGTGGAACTGGAAAAACGTTTTTGTTATCATTGATTTTGGCCACGATTCGATCGCAAAATGGAATTGCACTAGCCCTAGCTTCATCAGGTATTGCAGCTACGTTGTTGGAAGGCGGTCGAACAGCTCATTCGGCTCTCAAGTTGCCGTTGAACCTTCAAATAAATGAAACTCCAACTTGCAACCTTTCGAGGAATTCTGCCATGGCCAAAGTGCTGCAGCAAACCAGATTGATCATTCGGGATGAATGCACGATGGCACACAAAAAATCTTTGGAGGCATTAGATCGCTCAATGCAAGATTTACGAAATAACAAAAACCGGTTTGGTGGTGCAATGATACTATTGGCAGGTGATTTTCGACAAATATTGCCAGTTGTTCCACGCTCAACGCCAGCTGATGAACTAAATGCATGTTTGAAGTCGTCCATTTTATGGAAATACATTAAAACACTTAAATTGAGTATAAACATGAGAGTTGAATTGCAGGAAGACCAGTCTGGAGAAGTGTTTTCCAAACAACTTCAGCATCTTCGAGAGTGTGGTCCCAATGAGTGTCATTCTCTAACAATCCCAAATGTTGACAGGCTTCTCTGTATGTGCCACACAATACACCATTAACAGTTCGCAGATGTTGGAATGATGTTGGACCACGAACATTGACTAACAGTAAACGCAAATAAAAACACTCGTCTTGACTGGGATGGACTGCATAAAGACGGCCTAGTGCATCGGTGGAAAATACTTGTGGATAACCTGGAACTGACTGTCCTCGTTTTCGTCGTTGGAATTTTTTTGATGATTGATTCCAGGTATAATATCTTGGCATTTCGGGGTAAAGTAGCGTTCTGGCAAAATCATCAATCTGGCACATTTCAAAGAAGCTGGTTAATGTTGTCGATGGTGGCCTGTTAACTCGTTGTAATACGTTTGCATCTGTAAAATACACCCGTTGACCATTTTCCAAATGTACGGCCAAGTGAACAACAGTAGGGTGTCGTTCATGTATAGGAAACGAAAATATACGCCACATGCCTTCGTTACTACTAACATGGCGGCCCATTTGATATTGAGTGACTTCATCATTAGAATTATCGGCAGCAACTCCGAAGACAGCCATATCACTACCTTTGTTCACATACTTGCAAATGTATTTAATGGATTTTACGGAATGGCAAAATTCGACGTTTATGTGTGCTTTATATGCCTTGCAGAGTAATGGCGAAAACGGAACAACCCAACGATTATCAACTTCAACGTCCTGTCGATTTACTTTGACTATTGTTGACTTTCCATTGTCATCAATGGATCGGCGGCGATAAAGTGGATATCCATCATTTCCAGTAATAGTTTCTGCTACTTATTGTCAGCACCTGTAAACAATTTTTTGTGTTAATAATATAAATTTTAAGTTAGTAAACATATATTTTAATGTAGTAAACATATTGTTAATAATTTACCTGTAACTGGATTTATCATCTTCATTGAAAAATGATAGCCGTCTTCACCTTGCCAAAATAAGATAGGATATTGTAAGGCATCATATGATCGATGTGTTTCAGACACACGCTGAAGCTGATCGTTCCGCCGATGTAAAACAATGTCTCGGTTTTCTAAATTTTCACCCACGACAACAATAGCCACTTCATCAATTGTTGGCGCATTAAAACGTCCAGCATGTTGTCCTGCAGGCGCCTTATCGGCTCTGATGACAATTTTGTGATTATCTGATGGCATGCGGTCTAATGCAGTTGTGTATAATGCAACTAATTCATTGTGTTGATGGAAAAATGTTTGAAGTTGTTCCACAATGGATCTTTTCACTGAGTTGTTGTGTGCGCAACGCTGATCGACTTCTCTTGCTGAATTGCCCATAAAATATATTTGCAAAAATTTATAGTCTTCATCGGGCATAGGCAATAAGGAACCTGTTCGATGATATATTTGACCCTGAATCTGCAAGAATATTAATATGTATATAGGCAATTGTATAGCAAATTGTACCACCATGTGGCTCACAAAATATTGCCACAATACTTCACATCATTTTTTCAAATTAAAACTACTTTAAACCTCAACATTGAACAGCTTTCCATTGCAGCTTTAGGTAGTAGGCTTTACCAAGTATTGGAATACCTTGCTCATGCCACTATGAAATACAACATGTTATAAAATGTTGCTGATTAAGTCATTGGATTATAGACTATTATTATGTATTTGACTTATTGTTTACAAAATAAACAAATTACTGGCTCAACATATTTTGCACCAGCTACATGGTTGTAAAACTAAAAAAAATGTTTGCCATTATACTTACTTTGAAAGTAGGCATAAAATTGTCCCGAATAACTTTTGTTGCCCCAAATGATGTCATTTGAAAGCAATTATTGTACTGCTGGATAAGAGTCAAAAAATGATTAGAATCTTGGCCAATTCCAGAAACCAATGAATGTAGTGGCTCTGGTGGCGGTACCAATGGCGTCAATTTGACTTGGCCGCTGGCGCAACACAATCCAGGGGCTTAATTTTTGAATTTTAATGCCTTGCAATGTGGACACACAATATTCATTAGTCCAATAGCAACAATTTGCTCTGAACTGTAATCAATTGCCACATTATAATTGAATGCAGCTCTGTGGGGATTAAACACAACATTTCTATCTTGATATAGATTCCGTTCAAATTCATTTCGCGCTTCGCGTTGCTCATCAGTTTGATTTGCTCTTATATTTCTTTGACTTGCCGTATTTCGAGTTCTGCGGCCTAAGCTTGTACGTCTGGTTAATGGCATTGTTAAAAACGAAAATCCAACTGAAAAAATAAAAAGCTCTTATACATTTTCTGTATAACCATGTATACCGAATTATAGTATTGTGTAGTCACCAAAAGTTACTAAAAATCAATATGAAGCTGTGAACTTACCGTGATTAAATCGAGTAATATTTTATCTTTTTCTTTTTTTTGGTTTATTGGTTCTGCGCGCTGAGCGATTGAACCATAGTCAATTGCTTATTCTGTGGTCAAGTGTTTTTCTTATTTATACATTTTTTTTTTTTTTAAAACGAGGAAACTTTTTACATTGAAAAAAAAACTAAGTTTTTTATAAAAAGGAAACGGAATTTCGAAAAGAATTAATAGGATCAGGAAAGGATTAAATAGTATAATAATATGGATTTAATAATAATATAATTTAATAATACGGAATATTTAAACTAGCTACTTATTTACAACTTAATATCATACAATAGGAAAAATGAGGAAAAAAGTTTATATATACATGATTCATTAATGGACAAGAGGATGTCAACGGAAGTAGGAAGTGGGATGTTTAACTTAATAAGACCCTGGTAAAATGAATCCCGGTTATATTTTGAGCATGATAAGAATATGCGGTTCAGGTCCCCCACCTCACCACATTCGCACAAATCACTATCCACAATTCCAAATTTCGCCAGTTGCACAGGAGAACAAACGTGGCCCAAACGCATACGCGTCAAGATACATGTCACTCTCCTGCTCAACTTTAAATCCGAGAACCATGGCTTTGACGGAATAGAGTTTTGAATCCTAGCGAAAGATTTACCCTTTGACTGGCTAGAAATCGACCAAGCCATTTTCCAAGATTCCTGAAGGGAATGTTTTGGCAGTGCACATAAATCATAGGCATAGTTACAATAGTCGGCAATATCTCCGCATGATATAGCCTCATTGGCAAGCTGGTCAGCACGTTCATTTCCAGAAATTCCAGTGTGACCTGGTACCCAGGAAAACACCACTGTATAGCCTTTTTCATTACAAGTAAGCAGGAGGTTTCTAATTTTTAAAATAACATGGCTTATCTGGGCATACTTAAATGGAAATCTAGATAAAGCTTGCAGAGCACTCATAGAGTCGGTAAATATGATAGATTCCTTAAGTTTGGCAAGAAGAATATATTCAACAGATTTTAACAAACCAAAGCATTCTCCAGTAAATACTGATGATTCCGGTGGAAGTTATATTTTCTGGACAATATTATATTGAACATGAAAAACTCCAACTCCAACCGGGCCATCCGGTGAATGCTTAGAAGCATCACTATACATATAATGAAAATCAGAAAATTTATTTTCTTTTAATATGTTTACATATTGAGGAGCTTCCAACTGGTTTCTTGGAATACCTGGATTAATTCTAACATCAAAAAGTAGGATAGCAATATGTACTATAGATCGGCGCTTGTATGGAGCAAAACATTCGATAGCTTTTGATAAGACACGGGGCAGATTTATGGGACCAGTACGAACAAGTATCTATAAATTCTAAGAGGAGTTGAAGTTTATCACGTAAAGGATGCTGTGAAAATTGCATAGCTTTAAATAGATACCTATCAGCTAGAAATTGTCGTCTTAAACATAGAGGGGGTTCAACGCACTCTATTTGCATAGCATTGATAGGAGTAGATTTCATAGCACCAAGGATGATCCTTAGCGCTTTTGCCTGCACGCTATCTAATTTCCTAAGAGCAACGGCACTACAGGGCTCTAGAATAAAAGTGGCGTAATCTAATAAGCTACGAATAAGGGCATTATAAATAAGACGCAAGGAAAAAGAATGAGCACCCCACCAGACACCGGTTAGACACCTGATCATATGTAAGTTTTTTTCACACTTAGCTACAATATAGTTACAGTGAGGAACTCCAGTAAGTCTGGAGTCTAAAATAAAGCCCAAGAATTTCGCTTCAGACTTTACAGGGATAGGATTATCCCTGTAAAGCCCAAGAATTTCGCTTCAGACTTTACAGGGATAGGATTATCCCTATAAAGGACGTTGAAATCGGGATAGATTCTCCGTCTAGAAAATAGAACAACAGTGCTTTTATTAACAGACAATTCCAGTCCGTGGATATCTAACCAGTAATTTAGCTTTTTAAGAGTTGTAGTTAAACAGTTACTAGAATTTTCAATACACTTATCCGATTTGTATAAGAGTAGATCATCAGCATATTGCAAAATATTTACATCAGAGTTTAATGATTTTTCTAAATCATATGTATAAATATTATACAGTAATGGACTGAGGACGGACCCCTGGGGTAAACCTCTCCATGCCAGCCTTGAAAGTTGAGTACCGTTATGTAGGTCTAATTTAATACACCTCTCCGAAAGCATATTGATAATAAATGTAATTAATAATTGTGGTACATGGAGGTCATGAAGTTTTCTATGCATAACTGAGATCAGCACATTATCATACGCTGAGCTGATATCAAGAAAGGCCGCAAGAACCGACTCATTACTCGAGAAAGCTAGCCAAATATCCGAAACCAAAATACTAATATTGTCTGTGGTACTACGGCCTTTTCTGAATCCCAGCTGATTAGCTGTCAAAATATTATTATTTTCAATGAAAAATTCTAACCTGTTTTTAACAAGATGCTCAGCTATTTTAGCAAGAACAGAGGATAGGGCTATTGGGCGAAAAGAAGAAACATCAGAGGCTGGTTTGTTTGGTTTTAATATGGGAATTATAGCTTGGGTTTTCCAAGAAGAAGGAATATTACCAGACAACACAATGGCATTAATAATACTCAAATAGTAGTTCAAGGAAGCGACACTGCTGTTTATTAAGAAAGAGTAAGTAATGCCGTCTTCGCCTGGGGATGAATCTTTTACATAAGATAAAACCCCTTCTAGTTCAGACAAAGAAAAGGGAGCATTGAGGTCTGTATAACTACAAGCTTTAGAGGAAAAAGTACAACACTGGACATTATTAAAGTCAGGAACTGATGGAGGAGCCAACTTATCCATAAATTGGTCGGCTAGCTCAATAGGTAATGCACCAGATGGAGATTCATAGAAAGCTGATTTAAACCTTCTAATATTTCTCCAAACTACCGATGGACAAATATCAGGACTTATGGACTCGCAAAATCGTTTCCAACCCTCAAATTTCTTCTTTTTGAGGAGCTTACGAGTTGTAGAAACTGTTTGAGAATAATTTTCAAAATTATCCGTAGTCATCATGGAACAATATTTTTTCTCAGCCTCTTTCCGTTGCTTAATGGCAATTGTGCATTCATGATCCCACCAAGGGGGAAATGGAATTTTACCTTGTCTATTACCTCGTTGTGGGAATAAAGTGTTAGCAGCATCAATAAGAATTTTACTAAATGCATCTGCACATATTGTTTCATTACCATCTTTAACCGTAGGAAGGCTAGATATTTTTGAATCAACATAATGTTTAAATGTAGTCCAGTCATCTGGCAGCTTATGTTTTAATTTAGAACTGTATTGTTGGTTAGAAGGAGGGCAAGAGATAGGTAAAGTAAGAACAAGTGGTAAGTGATCACTGCCATAAGAATGATTAAGTACACTCCAGGATATCAGAGAGGCCATACTTGGAGAGCAAAGAGATAGGTCAGGAGCACTAAGGCATTCACCAGGACCAGTACGTCGAGTTGGAGTGCCATTGTTCAAAATACATATATTTTGAGAGTCTAAAATATCTGCCATCAATTCACCATAATAATTAGAACTAGTACTACCCCATGACTGATTTTGACAATTGAAATCCCCAAGTACTAAAAATGGACTAGGTAAAGTAGTAAGTAAATGACTAAACTCATTATATAAGGAATAAGAAGGGTGAGGAATATAAACAGAAATAATACAAATTTTATTTACAATCACAGCAATGGCATTAATGCCATCACTGAGCGGAGGGAGTGAAAAAATTTTATAGGAGAAAGCTTTGGCAATGAGTATGGCCACTCCACCATATCCATCAAGCCTATCATTTCTCACAGTAACAAAACCAGAGATCCTGAAAGAGAACTCTGGTTTTAACCATGTCTCAGAGAGACACATAGCCATAGGCTTATATTTATTTAGCAAGTAAAGAATATCAGTTTTTTTGCTTATGGCACTCCTACAGTTCCACTGAAGGATTTTGTGGTCCATAATTAAAGATTTGGTTTAGAGCTGTCAATAAAGAATTTGCGACGTTGGACGGTGAAGAGATAGTATTAGAAGTGTTATTTAAACTAGAATTAGAGAGTAATTTTATAAGTTCCAAAATTAATTCTGCAATGGATTGTTGTGGGATTGTATTTGATGATCTCTGTTTTAAGACATAACCATCAGGCATCTGAGAATTAGGATTATTGTAATCACTGTCAATCGATTGATGCATGGAACGGTCATATCCTCCAGTTTGTTTTGGAGGTACACAACGTTGAACAAACACAGTTTTTTTATGAGAACTGTTTGGTGCTGATGGTACATATGAATTGAAGTTTGATGAAGGATGATTTTCATTTTCAGATTGTGGAGGAGAGGTAGCAGCTACATCAGCATAAGACTTTGATGTAGAAGGGGGATGGACTTTAGCCGCCTCTGCATATGATATGCAGCTCTGGGCCATTGAAATTTTGATTTTCTGCTGTCTAGAAAATTCTGGACACAACTTACTAGTCGTAAAGTGGCGACCTGTGCAATGAAGACAACGAGCATTATCAGAGACAACAGCACAAGTGTCTGAGGGGTGTTCATCCCCACATTTAAAGCAACGGGGCTTGGATCTGCATTGAATTTTAGTGTGGCCAAATTTGCAACAATTGTAGCACTGGATGGTTGGGAAAATATATAATTCAACAGGGAGTGCTGTATAACACATGTAAACCCTTTTTGGTAAAATTTGACCATCAAACGTCAATACAACCATGTTTGTATTTGAAAATGAAGCTGTACCATCAGTAACATTTTTTCTTTTAATACGTCTTACCTTTATGATTTTACCACATCCTATAGGAACATTGATATTTTCCTGGATATCTTCTTCCGTCCAGTCTTGGGGCACACCTTTCACTATACCCACTCGTGTAACAGTAAAGCTAGGAATGAAAACTTTGTAAGAGAGGCCCACTATCAATGAGCTCTCTGTAAACAAGTTGGCATCCTCATAATTGGAAAAAGCCATGGACAATCTATTTCTGCCTATGCGTTTTAAACTGCCATTAACAATATTATTTATTTTATATTTTTTCAAATCTTTGCCAAACTGTATTGGATGCAAAGTAATTGGATCATTTGGGGATGAGGTGACTCTTTGTATGTGGACAGTGAAAGGGCCGGAATCTGTGCTAACATACTTTCTAGGTAGTGGTTGTGAGAGACCCGAGGCAGTGGATTGAGTCATGTTGGCACCAGTATTGACCGGTGGGGCATGGCTTTTAGGAGGTAACATATTTTTGTTCTCATCTTTAATATCATCTAAAACAATTGGAATAATTTTTCCGTCAGAGTCTTCGCACTGACATGCTTGGACATACAATTTTCCATCCTTACTCTTTCGTTTTTTACAATTGCAATGACGACACCTTTTTCGCGGTTTCGTGCGTTTTCGTTGTGAAGGAGGAACAAAGCCATCCTCAGTGTCCATTGACGAATCATCAATGATGACGTTATATCCTACAGGAGGTCCAGGGCCAGGCCCCGGACCTCCGGGGTCGTCCGGGGGATCGACCCCCATATAAAGAAAAAAAACTTACCAACTCTCAATAATTAATACATACACTAATAATAACACAAAATAATAAAAAAGATATCTAGAAACAATTTACTAAATACTCTTAAACACTAAATTCCTTATCTGATCCACTTTTTTCAATAATTAAAAATTAAAACCTAAAAACCACGTCTGCCAAATTCGAAGTTTCCCGCGCTTTTTTAATATTTTATCACAGATTACCTTTTTTATAAAGCCAATGTACTACCACAGATTACTAAATAGTATGGAGGGTAGAGGTAAGGAGAGTCATCTGTGTATATGAAAAAGTGTCGTCAAAATGTATTAAATTAGGATGGCGCGACATTTGCATCAGGGTAACTCTTAAAAGAAGCGCCAAATATAAATATTGTTAGAGTAGGCTTGAAAAATAAACAAGGAAGTATGGAGATACAAGGAAGTAAGGTTATATTTACCACAATATTTTGTACAACGTAAGTTGTTGAAATTCTCAATAATTAACTACTTTAGTCGATAATGACATTAAATTTTTTAACTCGGCATACTTCAATTCATCTACGATTGCTACATTCATACCATACCCTGTGCATCCACCAGCGCCATTGTGGAGGATTTTTGAACTGTTATTTAGCGCAACAACTGGACACTTTTTCAACTTTTCTCCCATAGAATTTAATTAAGTAACCACGTAGCCGAACAAATGATGTTCGAATTTAATTAAGTAACCACGTGTCCGAACAAACAATGCTCTTTCAATATAGTCTATGGCTGTGAATGACATTGACATTCGTTACGCGCGTTTTTTTAAATATGCAAAATTAAATGTATATTTTTCAATAATTCTGAGAGATTTTCTTAATATTTTTTTTCGTAAGAACCTTCTCTTAATAATAACAAATAAAACAAAAACAGAATTAGTGAAATCGGTCCAGCCATTCACGCTATGGAGGGTAGAGGTAAGGAGAGTCATCTTATATGGGAGAAAAGTTGAAAAAGTGTCCAGTGTATGCGCTAAATAACAGTTCAAAAATCCTCCACAATGGCGCTGGTGGATGCACAGGGTATGGTATGAATGTAGCAATCGTAGATGAATTGAAGTATGCCGAGTTAAAAAATTTAATGTCATTATCGACTAAAGTAGTTAATTATTGAGAATTTCAACAACTTACGTTGTACAAAATATTGTGGTAAATATAACCTAAAACGAGAGGGATGCGACGATCTTTCCATGGTGCTAAAGTTAGTCATTGTTAAAAAAAAATTCACATTAACTGTCACTTGTACATTTTTTAATGTAAGGCAAAGATATTTCGTCATACAGCCTATATAAATGTTATTTCAGTATTTCCATCATCAAAAACTCTGATTTATTTTTTATAGCCTACATAACAAACTAATAAAATACAAAATTAAAGAATTAATAGAAAATGTCTACGTGTTTTTATAAAAGAAGGATATAATATTTTACCGATTCGTTTATTACAACTAAGGCCATCTCTATTTGTTCGAGCTTCGAATTCGAAACTCACTTCACTTCGCAAGTGCGTGCCAGGTGTTTAGAGAATATCATATCAAGGTCATGTGAGATCGCTTTCGAAGTGATCTTTCTCACTTAAGTGAGCTTCGATATCGAGATGGCATTATTCAGAATAGCCTTGCAGACTTGGCCCAGGGCAATAGATAGGATTAAGAGCGTAGACAGAGAAGTAAATTCTCTGTCTACGCTCAGTCATATATATTTTTTTGGTTTTAACAACGAAAAATGGTAAGTAAACGTCGTTTATTTACGAAAAGAGTTTAACAAAAGATTGAACTGTCGTACATTTTTTGCTAACAGAGTTCCGCCCACATCGGTTGTTAGTCAGTAGTATCATAGTATGTCGTCAACTATTAGTAAGTCTGCTTCACAAGACCGTTGTTTTGCGATTTACTTGGTGCACTATTTGGTGTTTAGCTTGTTTAACGTGTTTTTTAATGTTTCTAAAGCCGTTAACATTGGATTTCAAGAAGTAACGGCCAGGTCGGACCGTGATAAGTGCGTGGCTCAGCACCCTATGGAGCATTGGCTGCTGTGTTCAATACCCCCATATTGAACGTCCATATATGGAATTATGAAACACACACATAGGTCAAAAGATCTGAGGTAAGGCACCCAAACATTCTTATAAATGAATTGTTATAGTTCTTCTAACTCCTTTAGTATGTTAGGGCTGTGTACAAAGAAGTTGCGATCTATGTTCATAAGCTTAATAAAGCAATATTATTATTTTGACGGCCGATTGGCACAGTTTGTAGCGAGCATGAATGTTTTTCAGTATCTGGGTGTTTAAATGTATATTATAAGTATTTATGTATATCATTCATAAAGATATTCACCAGGCATCTTAGTACGGTAAAAGTATAGATATCCGGTACTTGCGTACGAGGGTGGGAGTGGGAGGGGGGAGGTAGGGGAAGCCCCCCCCACCTTTCCCCTTTGTCGGAAAAGTATAGTTTTCGAGTAATGATTTTTTTATAAATCATAACCTCACTTCTTTTACATAGGAATATTGACCTATATATTAAATATCCTATGTTAAATACACCTTTTTAGTGTCAGATTCTAGGGGACGTCTCGCTCCGCTCTGCTTCGCTCGGCTCTCAATGGTCTTTTATGTTCTAACCTAACCTAACCTAGCTTCTTAAAATAGATTTTGACCTATGTATTAAATATCCTATGTTAAATATACCTTTTTAGTGTCAGATTCTAGGGGACGCCTCGCTCCGCTCCGCTTCGCTCGGTTCTCAATGGTCTTTTATGTTCTAACCTAACCTAGCTTTTTAAAATATATTTTGACCTATAAATATATTAATTATCCTGTGTTAAATATACCTTTTTTCTATGATAGTGGTAAATGAAACAATGGAAGTTTTATTTTAATTATTTAATTAATTTTACATGTTTTATACCTTGCATTACTTCAAGGAATGGATCCTTTTTATATTTCTCAATATTTCGCCTCCACAAATATTCAACTATGACGTCTGCAATTGTGTATTATTGTAATTTTGTTTTTTAAAATATCTTTTTATCGCTCTCCATTGGGACTCAATTCGTTGAGTATGAGTCCCATCTTCAGCCACAAATGGATTGTCTGGGTCTGAGTGGTTGACTTTTTTATGGATGTACCCATGTTCTGCCAAGCAATCATATGCCCGCCAACAATCTGTATGAACTGTGGTGCCAGCAGCCACGTGTTTCTTTATAAGTGGCACCAGCATCTCAGCAGATCTAATATTGTCCGGGCACACCTCTAGTCTGAGATCTTCAGACCCATCTTCAATCATACCGAGCACCCAGTGTCCTTCTATGTGACATCCTACAACAAGTAAAATTAATTTTAGACATTTAGCATGGCAAAAAGTAGATGTGAAAAGTCATCTTACTTATATGTATGTTACCTTTATTATATTTGCGTTTTCCAAATTTGCTCTCGTCAATCTGCACAATTTTGCCTGGGCCACCAATCATTCCAGAAAACTGTAGTTTTTCAAGGTGGTAAATAACAACCACTTCTCTACAATAATTAAACCAATCACTTATTGTGTTTCGGCTTAAACATTGCTGTTTCTCTCTTTTGTATGGGTCCTTATGAATTGTTTTATTATAAGACCATCCTTGAGAATATGCATAGATCAAATAATATACATGTGGTAAATCAAGCACAACATTTTCAAAAAAAGTTCCTAGTCTTCGGGAGATTTTAACTCCACTGCCTCCACCTTTCTTCTTACAGGATGCTTTGGCACATATAAATGTGCCAAAAGATTTGCAGCCAGTTGTGTAACATATTTTCATTAATGTTTTATGTTTTCCGCAACGCCGTTCCTTAAGGACCAGCCCTTCATCTTCACTATATCGAACACATTGCTCATTTGTTCCGAGTTTGCGCACGATATCCATCAGATTCCACATGAGTAGAATCTCTGAAACGGATAGCCCACGATTCACGTAGTCGTCGTCGCTTAAGTGTAAATTTAATTTTGAATTATTTTCTTTTGTGTAAAACGGATTTGCTCTGTACTTATTTACCTACTAAGTGTTCGCACAAAAGTTTTGTTTGTAGAGTTATGTGCAATGCTCAAAAAGCTGTCAAGCGCTAACGATCACGTATAAATTAATTATATATAGTCGCGTCAGTTATACTTGGCAACTTTTTAATCGTCTTACCGTTCCCGTAATATTATAAGTGTATCCTATTAAAAGTTTTCTAGACAATATTTAAAATAAGTTTAGTTTACTAGAGTAGGGAAATGAGCAGTTTTTAAATCAGCTAATCGAATTAATTTCGCAATTGGAATATTTTTACGCAAAGTTGAATGATCGAAACAGTTATAGGTATACACCGGCTACCGCTACAGCCAAAATTCCTGCTCTCTTTTTTGAAAACTGACATCCCGACAATCTTGATCGTACGCTCTTCAATGAAATAGAAAATGCATTTAATAAAGTATTTAATATTAAATACATAGATTTTAATAAAAAAATGAGGTTTAGTGATTGGGCGGCTATAGGCATTTACAAAAGCAGGGATAAGTTGTATGAGCTATATGATGAAAAACAATACAATCAGACTCCAACTTACCTTGAATATGTAAAAAGTTACTCCAAAACATTTAAAAATGTTTGTAGCTATATTGATTCATCGGATATCATTAAAAACTTCATGTACATGTACAATGTTCATATTACAGAGCTTCCCCGTTGTCTAGTTTAAATAACTATTTGAATTAATTATAGTACTAGAACAAGTACTAGGGTCATTTGTTAAAACACATTTATTACAGCGAGGTTACTATACAATTGATGAATTTCTTAATGACAAGGTTGCTTGGAAACATCCGGCTCCGCTTTCAGCTCTCACAAGATAGAAAAATGAATGTTAAAATGTAAAATGTAAATTATTGATGTTGGAAAAGAGCAACTGCTGAGTTTCTTACCGGCTTCTTCTCGGTAGAATCTACCTTCCGAACCGGTGGTAGAGTCAATACAAACAGACAGACTTGACGTTTCAAAAGTGCTTATATTAGGCCTACTTGAAATAAATGAATTTTGAATTTTGATAACCACTTACCACTTGTTGTTGTAATAATGGTTTCCCAATTTATTTCAAATACCTAATCTTTTGTGTCAACTTTAGCTTTAAACTATGTAGAACTGTTTACTAACTTTACCGTTAGCTGGATTAAGCCAACACCTACAATGGATCTTCTTGTAATGTTGTATTAGCCTAATATTGCATGTTGGCACTACTACAGGTCGTGTCATAATTATTCGGTAATAAGATCAAGAAATGCTGCGGCGTAAAGTATAGTCACAGTAGTGAGTAGTTCTAGTATATGTGAAGATTTACCTCTAACTCGATAACCTCTAACTAGAGAACTCTTGATCTTTATCAAGAATTATCGAATAAGAATCATATTAAGATAAAGGAGTATATTTTATCAAGGTACCTAATGTACCTTGAACATTAATTAGGGATAATAAGTTTGTAGCTTTACATTTTGACCCTATTTTCCTTACTCGTATACAAATATAGTAATTGAAGACATAAATTATTAAAGCTCTTCAGGATGTAGTTCAAAAATAACTTACTCATATTAAATTTTGTAAAGAGAATTCCCATCGTAACGTATGTCAGTATTTTTTTAAATTCTGTTGGATATCGTTATCGTGTAGTGTATCGTGTGTTATGTAGTAGGTATTTATTTAATTTGCCAGGTTGCAAAGAGAATTCATAGCAGAATTATTTATATAAGTACTTTGTACTATTTATTTTTGAGTACTGAAGATACAAATAAAACACAAGTACTTATTTACAAAAAAACTCTTGATCTAATTTTTTTTTTTTTTTTTTTATTGGATCATTAAACTGGTAACAACCAATGACGTTATCATGAGAATAACATAAATACAAGAGAAAGACAGGAGATTGAAACCTTCTAGAAATGACCACAGCATGCTTAATTTAGATAATCTAAAAGCTAATCAAATAAAGCAAAATTTAAAACTTAATACCTGCAATACTATACAATGAATAGTGATGATATAAAATTAAAACGGAAAATAAATTAATTTAAGTTATGTAAGTAAATGTTTGACATGTTTTTTGAATGAGGTCAAAGAACTACTAAAAATGTCACAGTTATTTCTGTAAGCATTTAAAAGTGAGCAAATTCGAAAGACAGGCGCATGTTGTCCTGCCTTGGTCCGACAAAAAGGTAAATGAAACGGTTTCCGATTTTGCAGGCGACCACCCGAACGCGGTACACAAAACTTCAACCTCTCCAATATTTCCGTTGACTCAATGTCTCCATTGATGACTTTGTAAAAAAAAAATCATGTCTAGCATTTTACGTCTGTTCTTTAGTGACATTATATTGTACGAACGTAAGCGTGATTCGTACGAGTCCAACTCACGAGATTTGTTATCGTTATACGCTAGGTGGTAGATAAACCGTTTTTGAACGCGTTCCAATCGGACACTATGTACGTTATATGTGGGGCACCAAACTGGACTGCAGTATTCTAGTATACTACGATAGAATAATAGATAGTAATTGATAAAAAAGGGTCTCGGAACAATTTCATCTGACGGGATATAAAACATGACAATTTTGAAGCTTTTTTCACGATTGAGTCAAAATGGTATCGAAAAGATAGTGAACAATCAAAAAGTACGCCCAAATCAAGGACAACTTCTACTTCCCGTAACGGAATGTCGTTATACGCATAATATACTGTATTATTTGTTATTTTTTTTCTAGTGAATTTAATGTGTAAGCATTTATCGGAGTTTAATGCCATTAAATTATTATTACACCAGTTAACAATATTATTAATATCTCGTTGAAGTAATGCAGAATCATTTTTATTTCTAACGGCGCGATAAATTTTTAGATCATCTTTGCGTAAAAACGAAAATTTCATGTGAGTGTAAGACTAAGGTCATTAATAAAAATCAAGAAGAGAAATGGACCCAAATGAGACCCTTGTGGAACTCCGGATGGAATTGATTTAATGTCAGAATTGTGACCGAAAAGAGACACCAGTTGAGATCGGTTATTTAAATATGATTCACACCACCTTAATAGGGAGCCATGTATACCCATATGATTAAGTTTAAGTAATAATAAATCATGATTAACCAAATCAAAGGCTTTTCAAAATCAGTATAAACTGCATGAACTTCCATTTTATTATCCAATGCTTCAGCGATATCAGCTACATACCCAATGAGGTTAGTAGTCGTAGATCTACGCGGCAGGAAGCCGTGTTGATTAGTATTAATATATATTCTCAGAAGAAAAATAAGTTTTTGACAATATTGAAATCGGCCTATAATTTTATCATCATCATTATCATTTCATCCTTTCTTAACTTACTTTTAACTTCGAATACTTTACTCGAGCCACGAACATCAGTAAACAATCTATTCTTTAAACTATAAGTAAGGAAAGGTTCAGTAAACTGAAATACATTCTTAAGCGTTTTTTCCATCAAAGGTCACCATAAAAAAGCTTTCCTTGCGGGACTGAGGCCGATCCTGGGCATGGGCAACAAACTTTACTGATTTATGTGCGTTCTAAGCAACTTAATGCCACTTTTTTTAACGGTGAAGGAAAACATCTTGAGGAGACCTGCAACCAATCCAATCCAACCAATCCGTTGGATAAAACCCTTCTTAATTTGATAGAGACGTGATGGATCCAATTAGGATGCAGTCAAGCGTTAATTTGCCAGTGATAATTAAATCAACAGTGCACTAATCAATACTCGGTTAGACATCAGAACATTGACTCAACCTAATAAAAACAACTAGCACCACGTCAATCGCATAGTACCTACTGTTGTTGTAACGTTAAACTTTGCTCGGCGGGTTGATTGGCGTATTGTTTTGAGGCGAAGTCTAACTATTCAAACATTGCCACCCCAGTCTGCTTCAACTCCAACGTTCGTTTGTAAAACAGTTTATAGATTTCCTACAATAAGTTACTCTACGAGTGGATTAAATAAACTTTACGAACACGTGAATTTATAGAGCCAAGCGCACTAATGTGTCTATCCTGACGACTGCCCTGACGCAGCGGTGGGCGTTGTGGTTTTTAGTTAGTTAGGGTCTTGGGTATGGTTCTTGGTATGGTATTACTGTAACAAATTTAAAAAACTATTTAATTTTTACACGTAAATTAGTGTCGCATGTAAGCTAAAAATAAAACAAACGTAACCTAGCAATGCGAAACAAACAGAATAAATCCCTCAACGACACAGTGTCCAAATTCTAATCACGCGTGCCTTTTGTGGAGCGATTGCCAACGGTTAGCCATCCCTGCTATATTAGCTGTCACTAGCAACGACAAAGCAATCACATCGGCATACGATTATGTCAGTGCCAG
Organism: Pararge aegeria; assembly: GCF_905163445.1. Classification (NCBI taxonomy): domain Eukaryota; kingdom Metazoa; phylum Arthropoda; class Insecta; order Lepidoptera; family Nymphalidae; genus Pararge; species Pararge aegeria. The sequence continues at coordinate 92,433 of NW_024396991.1, read as the reverse complement.
CACACACTACACCTACTACACGTCGCACAATAGAATGGTACTCGGACGGACGGCGTTCGGGAAACTCTTTGACATCTTGTTAATTCAAAATAAATCAGCGTCTGAAAACAGTATGTGTTGACAGTGAGGACTTATGACTTTGAAACATGGTCGTCTGGGCCTGATAAGTGCCATTCAGCGGGAGATGTAACAAACTATGCTTGGAAAGCCACTCAGCGCTGCTGGAGAAAGTTTTGCTAAAGTCGATTCAATAGTCAATAAGATCCCAGACCAACAGACAGGAGATGCTGTTATTTCAAAACACAGATATACACTTTTTTGTATATAAGTATTTACAAAGATTATTTTCTCATTGAGACTATTCAAAGTCAAAGTCAAAGTCAAAGTCAAAAATATCTTTATTCAAGTAGGCCCATAGGTGGCACTTTTGATGCGTACATAAGAATTAGAGATGATAGTGATGAGATAAAGTAGTGAGATGATGGCGATAACCACATTCGTAAACTTAAAACTAAAGCTACGAGGGTTCCAAACGCGTCCTGGTCTAAGAAGAAGCCCACAACAAACTTAGCCGGGTGTTTTTTGTTTTTTTGTTATCACCATCTGACAATGTCATTTTAAATTATTAGAAGAGCAACCTGGTTAGAGCAATAATTTACACCCAAGCTTTTTTAAATGATTACATAGTCCTTTATACTATAATAGGACTTTTCTATAAGCTTACGTTTAATACAAACTTTGAACTTTTTAAGAGACATCTCCAAGATGTCAATTGGTAGTTTATTATAGAATTGTATGCAATTTCCTTTAAATGAATTATGAATTTTATGTAACCTAGTATATTGCACTGTAAGTTTATTCTTTCTTCTAATGTTTAAATTATTGCAGTCACATTTTTTCTTAAATTTAGAAATGTTTTTATGAAAGTACATTAAATTTTCAAATATGTACTGACTATACACTGTCATTATTTTAAAATCTTTAAAATGAAATAAATTCGAGTCGGAAACTCAACATGAAGCGTGATGGATCTAAACTCTATGAACTTAGATGAGGCGTTTGCTCAGCAGTGGGGCAAACAGTTTTTTTTCTCCTGCGTTCGAATACAAATGTACTCGTATGTCTATAAATTGTATATATAATATAATTAATTATTTTTTTTTACTCCTAAAATTTTTTGACCACAAATTCATTTATTTTTCTCGCAAGGTTGGCTAGTAGAAAATGCTTTAGCATTTAATCCGCTTTTTACAACCGTTTTTTAATAAATAAATAAAATAAATATACAGGTTTATGCAACTAGCAATGCTTTTGCAACTAGCAACTAGCGTTGCATCAATAGAACGAAATAATACGCTCGATTGATCCTAAAAGCATCGATCATGAATAACGATGGGAGATTACCGAGTCAATCCATCGTAAATACATACTTCGTAAGCTTCATGGAGCACAGTTAACGCTGAACTTGCCAACTGCATATTAGATTTTGCTTGAGTGAACTTAAACCACAAACGCGCGTAGAGGTAAGCACTTAGGTATATTACGGTACACTCCAAACGGAGAGAAATTGTGCGGCTAAATAGATTACTACATAAGGTTTAGTTATTGAGTTTTACACTTGATAAAAAGCCCTTATTTATTATGTAGGTAGTTAGATACTAAGGTAATAAACGTCATTCGCGTCTCATTCCTGTCCGCATCGTTTACTATAATACCCTCAGGAACGTTACAATTATTATTATTTTAAACTGAATTTTAGCCTGTGATAAGTTATAAAAGGTAAAAATTCTGTTACAAAATTTGACCAACGTATTAAAATATCAAGTAATCCGCCATATTCTTGGATATTTGACTTATATAGTTGGACTTGGTTATAACTTATATCTAGTACTTTTTTTAAATATCACGTTTTGCAGTGACAGCATTCCAAATACCTACAATAATCAAGATGGTGGAGCCGATTCTAATATAATAAGGAGGTAAAGTCTGTGAGCCTGTAATCTCTGGATCTACTTAACCGATTGTGATATTTCTTTTACGAATAGAAAGCTACATTAGTCAGTCGGATTTGCGAACAAGTCTGAACAAACGGGAGGACGACAAGCTTTTTACGAACATTGCCTTTAACGATGAGATTTATGTTTCAGTTCTTGAGAAAAGTTTGTTGAAAAGTTAATGCCTACAGTAAAATCGGCGACAGCGTATGTCTAACTTTTATATTTCAGTAACAAAAAGTAGTTTTTCTTATTAAAAAAATCTACCCGTGCGAAGGTGGACGGGTTGCTAGTACTAAAGATATTTGTAACAAAGAAAAGTGTTTGCTGAAAATAATAAAATGGCTTCAGTAGAAGATGATAAAAGTATTCAGTAGGTATATTATGACATGTACTTCCGCTTGCAGCTTCTATCTAATATATTTTCGTTGCTAAGTTAGTAGGTATAAATTAAAGTGTACACAAGCGATTCTCTAACAAGCGAGACTTGCTCTTGAAACTTTAGTTACAAATGAAAGTTCTTTAAAAGAGCAACCAGCTTAAATAATTTGTAAAGAAAAGTTTCGTATCGCAGATACAAGAGAAAGTTACAGTATAGGGTTAAGATGTACCTACACAAAATAATAATCAAGGAAAAGTAAACTCAAATAACAACAGATTTAACCATTAAGATTATATCACCTATATCAAAAAAGTACATATAATATATAATAAAAAATAAGGGTGTTTATCTTAACAACGAAGTAGCTCTTGAAATCCGAGAGGCACAGTCTATTACCATTTTTAAAAAACTTGTCAAAGATCATTTTTTGTCTGCATCTGCGGATCTTTAACTTGTCTATTCCCTTCTGTTTTATTTGTGGTTTGACAATATTGTATATATTTATTTATTATTGATATTAATTATATAGGTATATATTAATTATTATCACTATCTAAGTATATATTTTATTGTAAGTTTGTTATATGTACATATTATATTTGTATATATAGGTTTATGCATGTTTATTTGCAACACAGTACAGTTAAATGCACCACCTACCTCTCTTCTTGAGCTGTTTTTAACGCCTTTGGTTACCTGGAAGAGATCGCTATGTAGCGATAAGGCCGCTAAATTGTATAATTTTTGTTAAATTTTTACTTTTAATTTGTTATGTTTATGTGGTGTACAATAAAAGTGTATTCATTCATTCAACGATGTAGTAGGGTTTTGGTGCGTAGGCATAAAATAAACAAGTCATAAGTTTTCTGCTCTGATTTTAATTATTGATATAAATTACAACAAGTGATTATTGTTTACAAATTATGTACCTTTAAATAGCCTAATCCTGCCAGCTTGCATACAATTATTTGCACAGAATTATTTAACAGCTTACTCAGTATCCCAACTTAACCTCACTTTTCACTGACTCATTGTATATTTACAACATGGAGTCTCTAAAACAAAGCTTGGATGAGATTAAAGATCACTTCAATGCCAGAATGGCAGAGTTCCAGAGGGATCTAAAGGGCCACAAGCCCTACTTCTAATGTTAACTCGTAGTTTGGAGCCTTTCGGTCATTTGTCTTGCTTTGGAAAATCTTCAGCTGCAGATGGAGCTCCTGGCAAGGCAACAGGATGAGCTGGAAATGCGTTCTAGAAAGAAGATTCTTCTGTTGCACGGTGTTGCGGAGGCTGACAAGGAAGATCCTGGAAGTTCAGTGTGGAATATTTTATCCGGGCACCTTAAATTACCCCATCTGACCCCAGAATCTCTGAGCCGTTGTTATCGCTTGGGACGTGCTGGTGGTTATAAGCCCCTTGCTGTGCTCTTAAAATTCAAAGATTGGGCACTCAGGATCACAGTTTGGTCTGCCAAGACTAACTTGAAGGGCTCTGGGGTAACAGTTTCGGAGTTCCTAATTAAAAGCCGTCACAGCATCTTCCTGGCGACTCGACAGCGATTTGGCGTGGCGAAGTGCTGGACTATGGATGGCATTATCATGGTGCTCGCCCCTGACGGTAAGCGGCATCGCATCGTATCCATGTCTGAACTGAACGCTATCCCAACCTCCGTTCAGGGTGTTTCTTTGTCATCCAGTGCTGCTACTTCTGCACATCAAGCAGCTCCGAAGGATTCCAAGGTGGCTAACCCGAGGATTAAACGAGTAGTCCGTAAATAGGGCTTCTTAAGCAAATTTTTTAACAACATGGGTTCGTTACACGGAAGTCTACAGAAAGCAATCTCTGTGAATTCCTCGACTATGTCTACAGAGCCATGGATGCTGGGGTTCAGGTTGATGCTGTGTATACCGACTATTCTAAAGCATTTGATAAAATATCGCATGAAATTCTCATACAGAAGCTCGATAAAATTGGTATACATGGTGACCTGTTACGATGGCTTGCATCTTACCTTAGGGATCGTACTCAGGCTGTAGCTATAAAAGGATACTGTTCCTCATTTCTGCCAGTCTCCTCTGGTGTCCCTCAAGGCTCACATCTTGGTCCGTTGCTATTCAACATCTTTATCAATGATGTTATTTCTTGTTTTAAAAATTCAAAGGTTTTGCTTTTTGCAGATGACATGAAAATTTATAGGTCTATCAATACACTTCATGATTGTAAACTCCTACAAGAAGATCTTTTTAGATTGAATACGTATTGTAAAGTCAACCTTCTTGATATTATTGTCAAGAAGTGTAATGTTATTACTTTTACCAGAAAGAAAAATCATATAATTAGTGATTATTACCCAAGCAATAGCTTGCTTGTTAGGGTGGATGAGCTGCGTGACCTGGGTGTATATAACGTGTACATTGATGCAGTTGAAAGGATTTATAATAAATTTCTGCGTTATATTAAACGTCGTAATTTAGTATTTGATCACAGTATATATGCAACTGAAATTACTTTAGAAAAAAGACGCGATTTAAGAGATCAAATGTTGTTATATAAAATAATACATAATTTAGTTGACTCCCCACTTCTTCTAAGTAATATCGATTTTGCATGTCGTAGGTTAAATGCAAGGCGTAAACCTCCCTTTGCGTGGGCTAAATGGAAGACAAGGTATTCGGCAAATAACTTCTTATCTCGTGCGTGCAATGATTTTAACAACAAATATTGTGAGACGGACATTTTTCATGTCAAAATTGGCACTTTTAGGAAATTTATTATGACAAAATAAGTACTAGCTTTAAAGTTTTTGTTTTTCATTTTTGTTTTCATTTTTGTTTTAATTAAATTATTCTTTTTTTCTTTTTTTGTATAATAATTGCTTGCTAGGTACTTATTCCTAAGAAATTGTGGTTGATGTTATCTTATTATATGTATAACCAAGTTGTGGAAACTTCATTGGTTTATGTGATACAAAAATACGGCATTACTTTTATGTGTAATAATACTGTCTGTTTCCCTTGAAAAGCTTATAAATAAATAAATAAATAAATCTTTTCATTTCACTGCAGATTTATGCTTTAAAATTGTTATTGTGAATTTTTGTTACCACCACAACAACTGACTGACACCGACAGTCGTTTTATTTTATATATTTTTTTTCTTTATTCTTTCTCTTAGGGAAAATCAAAGCTATATAACCATACAGCCGGGTCTTCAGTGTTTGTTTTATTTACAACTCGGATTATGGAATTTGACATTCGACAGATCGTTCGGAAACTCACGTAAAGCATGGCATAGATCTTTTATTACTAGAGCACAGTCTATTGAGGCCTAAAGCACACTGGTCAGAAAATATTTTATATCCGTTAGTTTTATTGAGTTACTATTGTTTTGTTCTTTTTTTTTTTGTTACTTTCTGTGTAATTGTTTTTTTCTGTTATTTTCCATTGTTTATTTTACAGCTGGCGGATTGGGAAAATTAGTTCGTGTAAAATAGTTTTAAAAGACACGTTGTCGTTATTATTATAATATACATTTATTTTTTTTAATTTTTTTTAATTTTTTTTATTAGGTTTATATTTATTATATTAATATTTATTATTTTATTATGTCGTCAGATAGTCTAAATAATGATCTTTTTCTGTCTATATCTTCTAGTTCCAATAGTTTCCACAGTACATCTTTCCTTCCTCTTAATGTCTCACTTGATTCTTATTTCTCAGATTCTCTGAAAACATTAAATGTTGTGAAACAATTAATGCACAACGCATCCCGGCTCATTTTCCTGATATGCTTGCGTCTTTTGAATCCCGTAATTTGCATGCTATCTTGGTGTCTGAATCTTGGCTTAAAACTTCTTTACCTTCAACAGCCTTCTTTTTACCAGGTTTTCGACTAATTCGGAATTACCGTGTTGGCATGGGAGGTGATGGAGTTGCGATCTATTTGCGATCCTATATTCCTTCCTCTGTTGTTAGTTCGTCTTCTCAACCCCCTCTTCCTGATGCGGCTTACTGGTGGAAGTTCTCCTATCTCATAATAAAATCCTTCTTGGTGTATTATATTGCCCACCATCTAATTCCAATTACTTTCACTTTTTTGAAACCCTATTAGAAAAAGTAATCCCCTCGTACAGCCATTCAATTATTATGGGAGACTTTAATACATGCTTACTTATAGATGATTATCGTACCAGGAATCTTCTGGCTACGATAGAATCCTGTATTCTTTCGCTACTGCCCCTTGCCGCTATACATTATTCTCCCGGCTGTACTCCCTCTCTTCTTGACTTAATTATAGTTTCTTCTCCAGATTTCTTCAATATCATGGTCAATGTCCTGCTGATGCATTTTCCTATCACGATTTGATTTATCTCTCCTATAATATACGTCCTCCTAAATCGAAAGCGAGAATTCTTCTGCGGCGTAACGTTGGAGGGATTGATAAGAGTCTTCTATGTGATGATGCCAGACATTTAGATTGGGCGGCTATCACGGATGTGGATTCCGTTGATCGCAAGGTCGAAATATTCGACGCGCTGATTACACAGCTCTATGATAAGCATGCTCCGGTAAGACCAATCAAAATTAAGCACTTGCCAGCTCCGTGGTTTTTAGAGGAGATTATAATTCTAATGCATAAGAAGAACACGGCAAAATTTAATTATAAAATTAATGATTCCGATGCTAACCGTATAAAGTATCATAAAGCACGAAATCGCTGTAATACATTGTGTAGAGATGCCCAACGTCGCCACATCGATAAGTCAGTCGAGAACGGTGATACCGCTAAGACTTGGAAATTTCTTGAGTCACTTGGAGTTGGTAAATCATCCCCTAAGACTTCTATCAACATTGATATTGAACTCCTTACTAAAAATTTCTCTACTTCTGATACAATTGATAGTGTCAATAAGGAGCGTACTCTTAGTATTCTTTCTTCGCCTTCAACTCCAGACTTTTTACCTTTTACCTTCAAGACTTTCACTGAATGTGATGTTAAGAATAGTATATTGTCCATCGCCTCGAATGCAGTCGGTACTGATAGCGTCAGCCGTAATATGATCGTTCCCATTCTTGATGTTGTTTCCCCTTTTCTTACCCATATTCTGAACTATTCCATCTTGACTAGCAAATTTCCTAAAGCTTGGAAGAATGCATAAGCCACTCCTCTGCCTAAAAAGGCCAATCCTGCTTCTTTCTCTGATTTCCGTCCCATTTCTATTTTACCGTTCCTTTCTAAAGTTCTTGAGAAGCTAGTTTACGAACAATTCAATCTTTTCCTTAATAAAAACTTACTTCTCAGTCCCTTGCAATTTCGGAAGTCCGGCTTTCGTGCTGGGCCCCAAGTCTGCTATTACAATTGTGTGTCAGTGATCGATCAGTGACTTCATAATTGTCAATTTTGGCATATTTGGTAGTCTGCTAACACAATGGTGTCATTATGGTGTCATTATGATTTTCCGATGGAAAACCACTGACACTTCAATGAACATTTGCTAGTCTGCTGCACAATGACAATTCAATGATCGCACGAATTGGTAGTCTGCTAATATTTTGACAGTTCTATTGATCATTGTGAGACCATTGAGACGCAATTCTGCAGTCATTGCCTTTTAGCAATATTATTGTTGATTACAATTAAATTGTGAAGTGTGAGATCATAATATTCAGATTAAGGTGGAATATTTTTAAGTTGGCTAAGACTATTGATGTTCTTCAATACCATTTGATTAAGCGTAGCAGGCGCCGTCGAGCCCGCAGCTTGCTAAGAAACAATGTAGACTACTTTAGGATATTCCCGATGCGGAATTTATAAAAAAAGGAGTTGCTTGGGAAGCAGACTGTAATGAGTCAAGTGTGGGAGCTCGCTCCACTTAGGCATTCCCAAACCACGGTAAGAAAACAACTTTAATTTTTGTTGCTTTTTAATTAAGTATAGTACCTATATCTCAGAATAAGTTATGATGGCATGGCTGTAATGCTGGTATTTCTGTTGCAGTTACTGGTAGCACTAGCATTTTATGCATCTGGCTCTAAAAAACGATTAACGATTGGGCAGAGAGCCCCCCACAATGTTTCTCAGATCACTGCCTCAAGAGCTGTGGGAGAAATAACGGAGGTGCTTAACACCAAATTTAATAAAAAGTGTTAAATGTCCAGAGTGATAAGGATGCTGAAGTGGAGTGATGGATGAAGGAAGAAATTATATTTTACCAGTTATATGCTGAGTACTTTACCAAGAAGAATGCTTTTTCAGCTTCTATGAAAAAAATTACTTCAGATATCATAGATGGGACACATGTGGCAATAATAAGGCCAAATGTTCATGAAAGGCAATATTATAACACTAAGGTATTCCATTCCCTAACTGTTATAATAGTAACTTTAATATTGAACTCATATTTTAATATTATGTGATATATCTAGCCAATAATCTTCAATTTATTTAACAATCTGTGACGCAGATTTAAATATATTGTGCCTGCAACCCAGGCTCTGCTCTTAACTCCAAAGTGTGGCAGAGTCACCCACTCAGCCAACACTTAACTCCATTAAATGATAATGGGGCATGAGGTTTTTTTTAGGTATTACTTATTTTAGGTTTTTTTAATTAATTCCAATATAGATTTTTAATCGTCAAGGTTAATATTGGTTGGATTTTCAGGTGAGTTTTTCCTCTGTGGAAAACTATGATGACCACAACTTAAATACTATAGAGGGGAGATACACCACACTACTCTATGCATGAAACTTGTGACTGTATGCAATACAGTAGAGCGCTGTAAAAGTATATTGGAAGAATGTTTCAGGTAAAGTAAATAAAATGCTTTAGATAGCATGTTAGGGTCTCCTAGATTGAAAACTGTAGTAATTCATGTACATAGTTTGATGGTCAAGTGTTTTATTTCCAAATATCTTTTTCTGGTAATTGTTTAGAGCAAGTATGCATTATAATGCATACTTGCTCTAAACAATTGCACTGCTGGCAAGATTGCAGATGCATGTTGTGTTTGGCACAATATAAAAGCCACAACACAATTAAAGCAATTCTTCTGCAAGAGGCATTTAACTTTTGTGTGTTATTAAAATTATTTTTATAAATCTATGAGGAGACAAATAATACAAGTTAATAAAGATAAGACACTGAACAATGATTTTTATTTACAGTAATTTAGTTTACAAATGAATACATGTAAAAAATGAAGACTCTTCAGCTGGCTTCCAATAAAAGCAGGAGGATATAATTTCATTTTGAAATCCAAACCTTTATTGTTACCCTTTTTATATTCATTCCAAGAATTATTTATTTTATCTGATGAAGTTCCTTATAGATAGAGGACAGAATTCTTCAACTGATAACAGCAAATCACTTTGTTCACGATTAGAGCCGAGTTGGAAAGCTCTATCACATAAGGACTTGGTTCACAGAGACTTCAACGAGTAAACCAGGGTCTGCTTGAAGGTTGGGCACTGCAGCAGGCTCTTGTCAAAAGACTGTGGACAAAGGCATATATTATGAGTATATGTGTTCCAAGGGTTAAACATAGTGTTTTGTCCTATTAATCTATTGTTTTTAATTATTCTACAACAATTTTTTACTCTGTTACAGGGATGCTGGTCACAATTTGTGCAATACCTTAAATGGGTCCACAAGTTAATAAAAGATAAAATTTTTAAAAGAAAATAGAATGGAATGAAAACCTCCTAGCTTTAGTTTAAAAAATGTAGTTAGCACCACCATGATAAGTACAAGTTCATTAGCACCTGTGATAAGCGTACATGAATAAAGAATTTAAGAATTTTATTAAATTTTTGATTACTCCCCATATTTGTGTTTTTTTTAATTAAATTACCAGAGATACTGTTGGAAACACACCAATTTGATACCTACTTAGACTTCATATCATGCTTAAACAGTACAAGATTGCATTACTTACTTTCGCTCTTCAGTGGGAATTTATTTATAAAATTTGAGCGTAGGTACGCAACCCAATGTCGCTTCGCCTGGCAACGTCCGTTATTGGTACAGCTGCAGTGTCCAGGCTGATCTGTCTAACTCTCCAAAAGCAGCGACGAAGTTTGCTCGATGAGGAGCGTTTTGTTTGTTTTGATTATAATTTATATATTTTCACTAGCACAAAATAACGTCAATGAAATTTAATGTCAATTCGACAGCTACAGATTAAATATAATTATTTTTGACAAAATTTGGCACACAAAATATTTGTTTTTTGGGTTCCTTCGATTGTTTTACCAAATGTTCGTCTTTAGAACACAAATCAATAACATTTAAAAATATTTCTAATCAAAAATTCGCTTAATTGGACATTATTAATTAATGGTAGTTTTTTTAATTTTACTTCTCAAACACAGTTTGACCAAATGGCAACACTGATTCTCTTTCTACCACAATGCAATTATCATCCAATTACAATCCAATTGTAAGATCATTGTGAATTTAGTAGACTACCGACTCTGGGCACAATGATAATTGGATTGCAATGGAATGGTGTCAAATGACAAATCTTGTAAAATAGCAAACTTGGGGCCCTGGTCATAGTACAGTTACAGCGCTAGTAAAAGTAACTGATGATATTCGGTGGGCGATGGATAATAAGGAACTCACAGTACTGCTAGACTTCAGTAATGCTTTTAACTCAGTTGATTATGATATCTTGTTGAGTATCCTGCGCTCCATTAACATATCTCCATCGGTGATAGGTTGGTTTCGGAGTTACCTGTTTGGTCGTCGGCAGCGCATTCGGATTGAGGAGACCTCTTCATCCTGGTGTGATGTTGCGGCCGGGGTACCTCAGGGCGGCGTGTTATCTCCCTTACTCTTTGCTATTTTTATTAATTCAATTTCCCAACGTATCTCTTCTCTCTATCACATGTATGCAGATGATATCCAAATCTATCGCCATTCAACCCTTGATAACCTTGGTTCTACTGTTGCTGCTATTAACACAGATCTTAATGAAATTTTTGAGTGGAGCAGGCAGTATGGACTTAAGGTTAATCCAGCTAAATCTCAGGCTATTATTATTGGAAGCCCTGGTATGCGTTCAAGGGTTGATTGGGGAAATCTACCTAGTGTTGATGTGTTAAGTTTAATGGTGTCACAATTCCGTTTTGTGCCTCTGTAAAGGACCTTGGCTTGCATCTTGATAAAGAGTTATCGTGGTCCGTGCAAGTCAGGGATTTGAGTAGAAGAACTTTTGGCACTTTTAGGTCGCTGTGCCGTCTGCGATCCATTCTTCCAATCCCGACTAAATTTATGTTAGCACATTCTCTTTTTCTCTCTATTCTCGACTATGCGGACGCAAGCTATCTTAATTTGACCGAGGACTATCTCAACAAACTTGAGCGTCTTCAAAATCTAGCTATTCGGTTCATATTTGGATTACGCAAATATGACCATGTATCTGAATTTCGTCAGAAGCTTAAGTGGCTCCCTATTCGCCGTCGCCCGGCGACGATCTTCATGTACTTTCACTTCTGTACTGTGTGTTATTTAATCCTAAGACTCCTTCTTATCTTAAGGAGAAGTTTAAATTTCTTGGAGTGCAGTCTGAACTTAGATCGAGTCGTGCGCTGACTTTGAGCATGCCGTTCCACAAAACGAAGTTTTATAAGCATTCGTTCACTGTCAAAGCTACTGAATTGTGGAATGCACTCCCATTGAACATAAGACAGTCGAAGTCATTGGGCATATTTAAAAATGCTGTTAAGGCTCATTATCTCGCTCAGTAAAGACGACTATTATTATTTTTTTATCTACTCAAACTCATATTTAAGTATTTATGGTACATTAAGATATGTATTAGTTTATTTATTTTTTATATTAATCAATAGTATTTTTTTTTAATTTGTGTAGTCTGGTTTAAGTATTAGTATGTAGATATTCGTATGTATGTACTAAATAGTGTACCCCACCTATTTTTTTTCTTTTTAGTTTTCCTAATCCTAAGGTTGCCTGGCAGAGATCGCTACTTAGCGATAAGGCCGCCTTTTGTATCCTGCTTCATTCTTCATGTGTTAGTTCTTTTTTCTTGTCTGGTTTTTCTGAGTGGTGTACAAATAAAGAGTATAAATAAAATAAATACATACGTAAATAATATTTCAACATACCTATCTTGTATCATTAAACGAGCAATTCTTGTATATATATATAATTGGAATCTCGGAAACAGCTCCAACGATTTTCATAAAATTTAGTATACGGGGGTTTCGGGGGCGATAACTCGATCTAGCTAGGATTTATTTTAAGAAAATGTCATTTTATTCGTGTTTTATCGATAAATATGAATATATATATAATTGGAATCTCGGAATCGGCTCCAACGATTTTCATGAAATTTAGTATGTATATAGGGGGTTTCGGGGGCGATCTAGCTAGGATTCATTTATATTGGAATCTCGGAATCATTTATATTGGACATAAATAAAATAAATAAAAATCGTTTATTTCGTTTCTTACATTGTAAATGATACATGTTGTGAAGACCTCCTTCCTAGTAAGCATCAAAATACCTGTGTCAGGAGGCCTTACTCTTCCATAGCAAAAACAAGATAAAATTAAAATAAAACGATTGAGTAGTGTGTCTTGGTGTGTATGTTGGGTTTATGTTTGTGTGTGTGCGCGCGTGAGTGTGTGTTTGTGTGTGAGTGTGTGTGTACATGTTATTAAGTGCGTCTATATCCATTACATTTTAAATAGAAATAAACTGAAGAAGCGCCTCAGTTTCTTCATAGGTTAGTGTCTTCAGCCAGGCTGTCAATGTTTTGTTACATTCAAAAAACGTTTTTTGGTATATATTTCTTTGTTTATTTTATTGTAAAGAGTGGTGGCTTGCGTGATGTATTGTCGACGAGCAAAAGCAGTCCTTGTTCTATGACTGAGTAAAACATTGCATATTCTTCTATTCCCACTTAGTCGACTAGTATCAAACTTTGTTGTTTTATGCATTTTCAAAATAGAGTTTAAGATATACAATTTTCTGACAGTTAATAGGTCACAAAGCTTGTAAAGATTATCAGTGGAGAAATGATAACGCTTAAAATACAAGGTTTTAAGGAAAATACGGGCTCCACTTTTCTCCAATTCACACAGATCGTTTATGTATATTAGAAACAAAGTAGGGCCAAGGACACTTCCCTGTGGGACTCCGTATGTAATGTTTAAATCCCTACTAACGTGTCGATCAATTTTAACTCTCTGAGTACGATCTGAAAGATAATTTTTGAATAGCTCCAGCGTTATTCCTCTTATTCCGATCAATTCCAATTTTCGCACAAGAATCGGGATAGACACAGTGTCGAAGGCTTTTTTGAGATCAAGAAAAACTGAGACGCATTTTTTACCTAAATCAACTTGCTCTGTAATAAAAGACGTAATAGCAGTTACTGCATCTTCAGTTGATCTTCCCTGTCTGAATCCGAATTGTGAATTTGATAATATTTGATATTTATTCAAGAATTTTATTAACCGAGTATTTAGGAGTTTTTTTAAAATTTTTGATAAAGAAGGTAAAACTGATATAGGCCTATAATTATTGACATCATCTCTATCCCCATCCTTATACACCGGAGTTATAACAGATTTCTTTAAAAGTGAGGAAAAAACTCCCTTATTAAAGCATAAATTCGCTAAATGGACAATAATTGGGACAACTTCTTGTTTAGCTAACTTGAGAAAGCTGGTTGGGATATTGTCCCAGCCAGTAGCGCTATTGGACTTCAGGTTCATGAGTATATCATGTACCTCATCCATGTCAGTCTCAAGGAGAACAAATGATGTTAAGTGGGAGTTACAACCATGCAATGCATTAGAAGCGTCTATGTTAGTTTGAGATAAAATCTTTTCTGCTAGCTTACTACCTATGCCAGCAAAATGGTTATTCACATGATTAACTGCATCGTCGGGGGTTGATTTAAGATTTAAGAGAATAGTATTATCTGTTTTAGTTTGATTGATATGTGTTATATTTTTAATATTATTCCATAAGTTTTCAAGACCGAGTTAAATTTATCCAGATTTGTCTTTCCTCGTATATACTTTGTTTTATTTGCTCCACCTTTCATATTTAGTTTCGTCAAAATATATTTATGATCGCTCATTGATTCGTCTTCTATTACAGACCAAGTCACTTTATCTAAGTTGGGACTTCCACTGATAATCGTTACATCAATAAACGACTGTCCTTTCTGTCGAACACAAGTGGGAAATATGCCATCATTAAGAATAACAAGGTCTAGCCTGTGGATCCATTCTAAAAGTTTGCAACCCCCCCCCCCCCCCCCCCCCCCGCATGGGTGTTTTGCATTTAGGGTCTAGATGCTATAAAGTGTAATATCGGCTGTCTCTATGCAGACAAAACAGTCTGCAGAGCGATAGGTTCTGACTTTGTATTTCTTACTAAAATTTAGGATCATTGTGTCTCCATTCGCATCGCTATAGCAATTTGTTCCTTTGATCTTGCATGTTTTTATATTTGGTTCACTAATAGCAACAAAGTCACATTGCATCTTGGCTGCAACTAGGTTAGCCATATCATGTGCAGTTACGCTCCTGTTTGCATTTAATTGTAGGACTGTGAACGTTCTGATCTTATTTTTCGGTTTTTAACTCTTCTCATCATGCTGAGAGCTCTTTGAAAAGCCATACATCTACTACTTCCAGCTGCGTGTCCTTGTTTTTCACAATGTGGACAAAACAGTTCCTTGCTGCAATCTTTTGTTTTGTGGTCATCACCAGTGCATTTACGACATTTTTGGCTCCTGTCCACTCCGTCGCAATGCGCAGCTCTATGGCCGTAGTCCCAGCACCGGTAACATTTCAATATTTCTATTCTTTCATGTATCTGACATATATTGAGTCCAACTCTTACTTTGCCCTTGTCCAAGATTTTGGTACAATCCGATTGTTCTATCCAAATTGTCGCTATTTGGTTTCCATTTTTCATAGGTCGCAGTGCTTTTACTTCTAGCTGTTCTTGGTAGTGAATTTGGTTGGTATTTATTATTGCTTCCCTTATATCATCTTCACCAGCAGTGGCATCTATATCTTTAATATGTAAGAACTTTCTTTTCAGTTTATTATGTCCTACTATATTGCAATTCTCCATTAGTCTATTTATTACTTTATCCTTGTCCGCATTTTCCGAGACTCTCACTAAGACTTTCCCTGAATTTGTCTTACTTACTCCTTTTATATATTCTAGAGCACCACTGCCTTTTAGACCTTCCTTTAGTTTTTTGACTGTATCTGCATAGGTAGCTAAACCATCCTCTACTATGATAATATTATTAGCTATCTTTCTTTTTTTGTCATTTAGTTTTTTATTTGTTCTTAGTATAACCTTAAGCTCTGTATTATGGAAAATAGCCCCTAGTATTTTTTTCATATTTTCGACTTTTACTGCTTGTGGAGCAACTACAACTAACTCCCGCATCTTATAGTGTTCACTCATATCTCTTAGCTTCTGGCGCATGTGGAACACATCGCATTGAGTTCTACCATCTTGCTTTGTAGGATCATAAAAGAAAGCAATGATGTTCTTTTCCTTCATTTGGTCACCATCCATAGTTTTATAAGTAGTTTGTTGTCTAAGAGAGGTATAGCGGCCTCCATTGCAGTCAAGCTTATTTCCCTCCATGAGTTCTGGGTGTCTACTTAAGATCCTTTTACCCATCCTTGTTTGCCTTTCCATCGTTTCATCGCAAAAATATACTACGTTCTCAGCTGTGATTTTGAACGGGTCCCCATGGTCAATTCGAATATTTTTGAAGCTATCTTCCGTCCAAATTTGGCCTACAACTTTACTATAAGCTTTAACGCTGATAGACCTTTCTATCCTATGAATATTATCTATACTTATATTTTCTATGGGATTTAACGAAAAGTACTTCTGTAAATTATTAATTTCTGTTACTAAATTTCTAGGGCTTATAATACTAGGATGCATTATGCCTAATTGAGAAAATGATACGGCATCTTCTAGCAACATCATCTTATCTAAAATAATCTGCAAACTAAAACTTATTTGAACGTATATTTCTAAAAAGTGTAACTGGTTTTCGACTGCATTGGAAGTGATTGTAATATTTTTCAATATAGATGATAGTATCTTCTGGTTGTCATTTATCTTCATTAATTGATTCGAATATTCTGTTATTGTATTTTCCACCAAAGATAAAGTTCGCTTTTGCGAGCCTTTAATTTTAGAGACTGAATTACGAATTTTATTGATTTCACTTTCGAAACGGATTGCGTCATTGCTATCCAGGTTACCAGTTATCAACTTTACTACATGACCTAATCCGTTAATAATACCACGCTTAATTCTACTTCTAGGTGCAATAAAAATTAATTTCTTAGTAATTAAATCTAACTTATGTTCTATCTGATCCCTATATGTTTTATGTAGCTCATTTGCAGTGGTGTTGCTTTCAGCCATTCTAGTACTTGCGTATAATGACATTAATTTGGTCGATATTAAATGTAAGTGAGTAACATTGTAAACGCAAGCAAGGTTGAAGGAATCTATTTGTTTAAGGATCTGCCCCTGTCTAAGTAATAAAACTCCGTTCGTATTGTCTACGGGTTGAAATGTTATTTCGGATCTTGCCTGGAACACGAAGGCTCCGAAGATGATTGTCCTGGAACAAGATGAGGCCTTCGTAGAAGTTTGAAGTGAACCCGGATCGACTTAGAATTAGGGTGATTTCCTATAATTTCTGCTACACTGTTAGGATGAAAATTAATGATTTTATAGGGTCCTTTGAAAACCGGTTTGGTTTTGTCGTTTCTCGCTGTTTTGGCTACCTGTTTGTAAACTGTTTCACCTACCCTGAATGTTATTACCTGCTCCTTGTTTTTTGCCATGTGCGCCGTAACGCATTCTTGTACAGCTTCGGCTTGCATTTTGTGTTTGATAACATAATCCTGGTAAAATTGCTTTGGGTAATGTAACTCTAGTGGGTTTCTGGATGCTGTGTGCCCGAAGAGTAGCTCGTGTGGGGTATATTCCGTTGCAGAATGAATAGAGTTGTTGTAAGCTATGATGGAAAACTTCATAATTAATTGTATAGGGTCGTCCTTGTTAGTCATTCGTTGGATTCTAATAATTTCTCCTATAGTTGAATGAAAGCGTTCTACGGGTGAATTTGAATTCGGATTATACGGCGTTGTAAAGTGAATGTTGATATCATGTAAAGCGCACATCTCTTTTATTACCTCATTATCAAATTTGCTATCAGAGTCTGTAGTAATTTTAAATGGGGTACCTAAAATTGAGAAAACCTGAAATAGGGCATCAGCTATATGTACACTACTAGTTGCGTTTAATGGGATTGCTTGTGCGAACTTTGAAAAATTATCTATAATAGTAAGGAAGGTAGCTCCACCTGTAGAATATAAATCCATAAAAATATGTCGCATAGGTTTAGTGGGCGTTTCCGTTAGGGCTAACGAGGGTCTAAGGGGGTTTCTTTCATATTTTGCTTGTAAACAGATGCTACACTTATTTATAAATGCCTGGATGGTAAGCAACATGTGGGACCAGTGGTAGTTTTTGTGTATTTGCTTATACGTTTCTTGTATACCACGATGCACTGTTTTACCCTCATGATATTTCTTAATTATTTCTTGTTGTTCCGTCTTGTTTTCAACTAAGGTAACGCCTGATTTGCATCTGAAGAGCTTAGGACCTCTCTCATTAAAAATTGTTGTGTAAACTTTAGAAAATGCTAAATATAACTCTTCGTTATAGAAGTAGCAGTAAAACACACGATCGGCAATAGTATGTTCTTTTAAGAACTGAACTATTTCTTTCTGTGTTATTCACTGGAATAAAGACATCTTTAATTACCGTTCTAGAGTTAGTTAACCTATTTTCTACTCTATAATATGTGGAACCTGGGGTTGACCTAATATGAAATTGCTTTAATTGTTATTGTTGGTTTATAACTACCAGTAAACAAAATAGATATTGTGCAGCTAATTCTATAAATAAACTAAATTAATTGTGCAGCTAATTAATTTAGTTTATTTATATATCTATAAATAAACATATTTAAGTTATGATTAGCGATGACGGTATGTGCAGTGATGGGTCGGATGGCGGTAGTGGCGTTTTCTCAGAATGCACCTCAACATCTGATGACAGTTTCCACAGCACTTCTTTTTCTATAAATTCGGCTCTAGACTCTGCCTTCTCTCCGCACTCTAAAAGTTTTAATGTAATTCATATTAATGCGCAGAGCATCCCTTCCCACTATCCAGACCTCTTAACTTCTTTCGACGTTAAAGACATACATGCTATCCTGGTTTCGGAAACGTTTCTCAAGTCTTGTCTGCCTTCAACTTCATATTCCTTGCCAGGATTTCATTTAATCAGAAATGATCGAACTGGGAAAGGTGGGGGAGGGGTAGCCATATATCTCCGTAGCCAAATCCCCTTCTCAATTTTAAATAAGTCGCCTTCCCAATACTGTGATTCTTCTGAGCATATTTTTGTTGAGGTTCTTTTTGGTTCTCTGAAGCTTTTGCTCGGGGTGTTTTATAGTCCGTCCTTGCGTGTTGACTAGTTTGATAGTTTTGAGATTTTATTAGATAGTTATGTCCCAAATGTTGATCACACTATTATTATGGGTGATTTTAACACTTGCCTTATCAAGAATGACTCACGAGCTAGGCGCCTGGTAAGTATTGTTAATAGCGCCAATTTAAATCTGCTCAGCACTAATGCAACTCATTTTTTTCCCAACTGCGTACCTTCACAACTGGATTTAATGATCGTCTCTTCACCTGAGCGTATTAATGTGCATGGCCAGCTTCCAGCCGAAGCTTTTTCATATCATGACTTAGTATTCTTATCCTATAAAATTACCCCGCCCAGGGTTAAACCTACAGTCGTGATGCGGCGAAGCTTCAAGAGCTTTGATAATGATAAGTTTATGCATGATCTTAGCCGGATTGACTGGGATGTTATTTTGGATGCCCCGGATGTAAATGATAAAATTTCAATCTTTAATTCTCTTCTTATTGATCTCTTTGATGTGCATGCGCCTCTTCGGCCAATTAAACTTAAACATCTCCCAGCTCCTTGGCTTACTGTAGAAATAAGGGGTTTGATGGCGAAGCGAAATGCTGCTAAGTCGAAATTTAAAATCAATCCATCACCTGAAAATTTACAAAAATATAAAAAGGCACGTAACCTTTGCAACAAGACTTGTCGCGATGCTCAGCGTAACTTTATACATACTTCTTTGGATAGCAAGGATTCAGCCAAGATATGGAAATTTCTTGACGCTATGTGCATTGGACGACAGCGTAAATTATCCGTATCTGATTTCAATATTGATACTGATGCCCTTAACAAACATTTATCCACAGTAACAATATTAGATGACGTAACCAGAGCTCGGACCCTGAATAAAATTTCTTTGCAGCCTAAACCTAACCATGCAGTATTCAATTTTGACGCTGTCACTGCTGATGATGTCAAAAAGCATATTATGGCTATCCAATCTGATGCCATTGGTAGTGATGGTGTTAGTCGCAAAATGATTATGCTAGCTCTTGCTTATGTATTACCTGTACTTTGCCATATCTTTAATAGTTCTCTCTTCACTTACTCTTTCCCTAATGTGTGGCGGCTGGCACATGTCATACCTATTCCGAAAATTAACCAACCTTCATCTTTTTTTCATTATAGGCCTATCTCTATTTTACCTTTCCTGTCAAAAGTCCTGGAGCGCATTGTTCATGGGCAATTATCTCTATTTCTTAGGAAAAATAACATTTTAAGTCCCTATCAATCTGGATTTCGTCCTGGACACAGTACTACTACAGCCCTTGTTAAAATTTGCGATGATATTAGATGCGGTATGGATGAACAAAAAGTAACTGTCTTAGCATTACTCGATTTCTCTAATGCTTTCAATACAGTAGATTTTGAAATTCTTCTGGCTATTCTTGATTCCATAAATATATCCTGTAATGATTTAAATTGGTTTCGTTCATACCTCTATGACCGTAAACAGTGTGTGGGTGAATATACGCTATTTGAATTCCAATGGTCCATACACAAATTGTATGTTAAATTTATTATATTATTGTTTCTGCATGCTTAAACATTAAAGAATATGGTCTTTTATTTGGCCCACATTGTCTATTCACGATGATAGTTTAATTTAAGGCATTCATAGTTAAAAATAGTTGTAAATGTATACTCCTCTGGCTTCCCCATTTCTAGATTATAATGATTTTATAGCCATATAATTTAAATACCTATGCCATTATTGTTTTTTTAAACTTGATCATATGCTTTGATAAACAACGAAACATATTATATCAAAATACACTGTAAAAATATTTGTTAACATAAAGAAAAATAACTTATTTTCATGTCATGTTACAATAATGTCACTTCATCTGGCGATATT
Source organism: Pararge aegeria (assembly GCF_905163445.1). Lineage (NCBI taxonomy): Eukaryota > Metazoa > Arthropoda > Insecta > Lepidoptera > Nymphalidae > Pararge > Pararge aegeria. The sequence continues at coordinate 71,605 of NW_024396991.1, read as the reverse complement.
CAAAAAAATTAAATTTTACTTAATACCGCAAAGATATGTTTTTGTCCTCGAACAACACGCGTACAACAGTGTGAAGTTAGAAGCAAGCCAACAACGTTGACCAAAACTCCAATAATATTGCGTCAGTTTGCGATTCACTGCAGGAAAGCGTGTTTGTGCCAGTGGTCGGAGTATTTCCTTTGGTAAGTCTACGTGTTGTATTTTATACTTATTAAAGTTGTTTATTTAGACATTGTAATGTTTAATGTGTGTAGATGTCATGTATTACGTTAAACGGTGGTCAGAAAAGCGGGTGATGTTGTTTTTGTAGGTTATGTTAGATTTTGTCACTTCTCTGGCGTCACTTCTCTGGCATATTTCATGCCAGGGGAAATACATAAGCGCCAGGGAAGTGACAAATTTTTTTTTCGTTACTATTTTATGTTTATAGGCTTCTTTGTTTTTGTTCTAGATACTCCAGTATAATCAGACATCATGGCGAATGCTAAAAAGAAACAAACAAGGGAAGAGAGGTTAGAAAAAAAGCGACAAGCTGAAAAATTACGCTACCAAAGAATTAAAAACGATCCTGTTAAAAATGCTGAATTAAAAGAAAAAGAAAAGCAGCAATATAAAAAGAAAAAAGAAAAGGGACAAATTAAAAGCATAAATGATATGACTAAAAGGGAACAAAGGGCTGTTAGAAAAATATGGAGAGAGAAGACTAAAAAGCATAGAGATCGCGTAAAGCTACAATCTACCATAAACTATCCAGTAACACCACCTGCGTCTGATAATGACGACCAACCTTTATTTCCACAAAACAATGTCGTTCTGGCTGCTAAAAGGCGATCAGAAATTCAGCGGAAACTACGAAATCAGCTCGTAAAAAAACAAAAGTATAAAATTAAACAGTTACGTCAAAGGTACACAACTTTCAAAATAAACTACGGCGCATCAGAAAGCAGAAAATGACTCCAAACTCAAAAGTGGCCGATCTATTACAGGACAATAGTAAAGATAATGTAGAAAAGGTGAAGAAAAAATTATTATTTAGTGAGGTGATCCAAAATCAACTCAAAGAAAATATAAATTTGACAACAAATGATAATGAAAAGAAGATATTTAAAAAAGTATTAAGTGGCAAAATTGTCAAGAAGTATAAAGTGTTGAACCAAATTAATATGAAACCTATAAGACAGTCATCTTGTGCAAATAAAAGTTTGTTAGATATGACACGAAAGAGAAGAAACGATAAAACGAATTCAAAGTTAGAGAAAATAGTCACAGAGTTTTTTGAAGAAGATTGCAATAGTAGATTATGCCCAGGTAAAAATGATTGTATTACGAAAGGTAAAATAAAAACACAGAAGAGATTGTTACAGGACACCATGAAAAGTCTACACACCAAATTTATAAAAACAAAGAATATAAAGTTAAGTTACACACTGTTTTGCCGCCTACGACCATTTTGGGTTGTAACCCCAAACATTCACCAAAGAGAAACTTGTTTATGTATTACTCATGCAAACACAGAGCTAACCTTGGCTTCCCTAAAACGGGCAAACATCATAGACTTTTCAAACTATCAGAGTATGCTTAATTATTTATGTTGCGACCGATACAATGAAAAATGTCTCATGCGAGAATGTCTTAACTGCAAAAGACGTTCCATATGTTATCATGAGTTCGACAATTCTGTTTTGATCAAATACTCTTCATGGCAATGTATTGTAGAGGATATTTTAGATACTAAAACCAAGAAAAAACGCAGGGTTCGAAAATATAAAAAAATAACATTAAACTGTGCTCCAAAAGACATAGTGATGAAACTTGAAGAAAACCTTGATATTTTTTTAAAGCATGAAGCAAATATAGTGCATCAATATCAAACCATTAAAAGTCTCAAAGATAACTTAACTGAAAAAGATGCTGTGATTCATATGGACTTTTCCGAAAATTACAATACAAAATATTCTTCAGAAGTTCAATCGTTCCATTTTGGTGGTTCACGTACGCAAATAAGTTTGCATACTGTGGTCTTATATACCCAGGGGGAAATAAAATGTTTCGCCACAATATCAGAAAACCTAAACCATAATGTACCTGTAATCTGGGCTCATTTAAAACCCGTCATGGAACTCCTTTCGACCTCAATAGAAAACGTTTACTTTTTAAGCGATGGCCCTGTTACTCAGTACCGTAACAAAGATATGTTTTTTTTCTTACTTTGTAAATTGAATGAAGCCTATCCGAATATATGTGATTTCACCTGGAACTATCATGAAGCCGGTCATGGTAAAGGAGCTCCAGATGGTATCGGAGGGACATGTAAACGAACCGCTGACAAAATTGTAGCTTTAGGAACTGACATTGCTTCGATTGACGACTTTGCTACGGAATTAAACAAGTATTGTCCCGGCATTCAAATTTTTGTGATAACTGAACAAGAAATTGATTTTCAAAAAAAGATAATGGAAGATAACCGATCAAACATCAAACCTTTTACTGGTACACTAAAAGTACATCAAGTACGAGGCAGCTGTCTGAGCAATATGTTGTACATGAAGAGTCTCAGCTGCTTTTGTAGCATTTTTTGTCCTCATTTCCACTTAGGCGACATAAAATACCCCCCTAATGAAAAAACCAAATTGGATATTGATGCAGTATATACTGATTCTGAGGATGATTTGCAAAACAAAATGGTTGCACAAACATCTACTCATCTGATAAGTACTATAGACACTACTATGACTTTCAAGAACGGAGATTTTGTACTTGTGGAATACCATATTAGTAATAAAAAATATAGATATGCTGGCGTATGTTCGTCAGATTTTGATGAAGAAGAATGAGAGATCAGGGTTACTTTTTTAAAGATCTCCAATGAAGATGGTACTCTTTTTAGAATAGATGACAATGACAAGTCTGATGTTAAGTGGGAACAGATTTTGATCATACTACCAGTGCCAAACATACGTATGAAGGGTAACAGAGTATTTTACAAGTTTCCCAAGCCAATTGATGTATTTGAAAAGTAAATTTTTGATTATTTAGCATTTAAGTAAAAAATGTTTAGTTTTGTGGAAATTGTTGATTCTATTCTATGCAAAAATGATAGTTTTCATTTATACTGTGCATTGATTATTTTTAAGTTTATTTGTTTAAATACCCTCGAGACTGATAGGTGTATCATTATATATAGTACTAAGGTTTCGTTTTGTTAACAAAGTTTATATTTTTGTTTCATTTAGAAATTTTATTCAGATTAAACCGCCTTAAACGTGGCTTTTAAGTTTTTGAACGTTTTATAATTAATATCTATCAAACAGTATGTACTGTGATTTTCATCTAAGATGAGACTGATAAGCAGAAAATATATTAATTCTGTTATTAGATACGGGTAGTTAAATCTTAAGCATCAAAAAACCTAATAAATAATAATAATAAAATATTGAAATAAGGTTGAATTAGAAACTGTGAAGACTGAATAGTATCTTATTTTATATTAAATTTCAAATACTATAATATTTGTGTTTTATTTAATATGTGTCATCTTTCTCAGCTAATAATCAAGGGCTGTCACTTGACAAGCCCTTGATTATTAGCTGAGAAAGACCAATTATAGCAGGGAAGTCACTACTCTGCCAATAGTGTCACTCCTCTGGTAACACATTTTCCTCTGGTGCTTATAAAATTTAAAAAAAATGGAAAAATCTTCTGGCCCTTATCATTACACATTTCTAAATAGTGTCAAAAAGATAAATTATCAATATTTAATGGAACAGAGTACATTTCCTTCAGGGGCACAAAAAAATCAAATACCGTATATTCACCCGTGTACGTATTGATAGTAAGTGTTCTTCTTGGTGCAGTCTCAGTGCTGGCGTCCCACAAGGTGGTGTTCTTTCTCCTCTACTTTTTTCCATTTTTATAAACTCATTGACAGATTTGCTTTCGCTGTCTTTCCATCTCTATGCTGATGACTTGCAGATTTATACGTCAACCTCTGTTGATGACATATCGGGGGCTATCACTCGTTTGAATTCGGACCTGAATTTAATTAGTTCATGGAGTAAATCGAGTGGGTTGTCTATAAATGCTAGTAAATCCCAGGTCATCTTAATCGGCAGCCGGCAGCAAATCTCTAAAGTTAGCTTTTCGTCTCTTCCTTCTGTAGTCTTTGATGGCGCTATACTTGAGTTCAGCAGTTCTGTTAAAAACTTGGGTATTATCATGGATAATACGCTCTCGTGGGGTCCTCAAATATCCGAGCTTAGTCGCAAGATCTACGCTGTAATTGGTAGGCTTAAAAGGTGGAAATACTTTTTACCTATTCGTACCAAAATTTGTCTGGCCCACTCTCTTTTACTTCCTATAGTGGACTACGCAGACACGTGTTATTCTGATATACCCCAGTACCTTCTTAATAAACTTGAGCGGCTCCAAAATCTAATCATAAGATTTATCTTTGGGCTTAAGAAATTTGACCAAATTACTCATTACCGTCAGCAACTCAAGTGGGTAACTGTTAATGATAGGCGAAATATCCATATTCTTACTTTACTTTATTCTCTTCTATATAGTCCTATCTCTCCGCTTTACCTTAAAGAGCGTTTTTCCTTCTCTCAGCATCTTGTCAGTCTCCGGTCGGCGAATGACAACAAGCTTGAGATTCCCTTATCTCGCTCTCAGCGCTATAACGAGTCATTCACTGTTATAGCTGTAACACTGTGGAACTCGCTCCCTTGGGAAATACGTCATTCCGAAACCATTCACCTGTTTAAACATCGCTTAAAGAATTATTACTTATCTATGTAATTGAGTAGTATGTAAGTTTATAATAGCATAAATATATATCACATATATCTATCATAGTATATATAAATTTATGTTGGTATTTGTGTAGTTAATATGTAAATGTAGTATGTATGTTCATGTAAGTTTATATTACATTTCTTTTTTTTTTTTTCTTTTTTTTTTGTAACTTTATGCACCATCCATTTTCCACTCTTTTATCGGCTTCGTACGCTCAGGTTGCCTTTAAAAGATCACTTTTAGTGATAAGGCCGCCTTTGCACCCTAGCACTAAGTCCTATTACTGTTTTCCTTGTATTTTCCTTTTTTTTGTTGTGTTGCAATAAAGTTTTTCTATTCTATTCTATTCTAATTCATTTAAAACCAAAACTGCCTTTGCGCGGAAACAATACTTGTCGCAATCAAACTATCTGTATAACGTGATTAACAGGAAACTTAAAATATACCCACTAGGATTACATAAATGCAAAGAAATTTTAAATAAGTACCTTTTATCACTAAATTATGATGAGGTGGAATCTTTATTAGAACGTTTTATATAAAATCGAATTTATCAGTCGTGAATTTTCACAAATTCTGTCTTACACAAACTTTGATCACGCACACACAAACATACACACACACACACACACACACACACACAAATGCACACACACAAACATACACAGAAACACGCATACTTATTTTGTATATTATAGGTTGTTATTTTTTTATTATCATTTAAATTTCTTTATAACATGTCTGTCCTTTTGTATATCATTGTATCTCTTGTTTTGTTTGTTTACCTACCTTCATTTTAATGTATTTTGTTAAGTTTATTTTAATTGTAATGGAAGAGCGGAGTCTTCTAACACAGGGGTAGTAATACTACTCTTAAAAGAAGGCTTCAGCGATATATTGATGCCACTTTGTTTCTTACCGAAATAAACTTTTTATTTTTTTTTTTAATTGTCTGTCTATAGCATCTGATAAGATTGGTATTCCGTTATTTTCGTTATCAGGCTGGGTATGGTTTGTTGAAACTAAATTATCAGGGTCCAGTGACACGACGCTCATACTGTCATATTCAGTGTCTGGGTTATGTAATATGTTAGGTCTAACTGTCACGTTATTGTCGTTAGTGCTATTATTATCGCTATTACTGTCATTATTATCCGCAGGTACGTTATCCTGTACTGCTGCCTGGCGAACGCAAGTGAATCTACACTTTTATGGTAAATTTTAACTCGCGAGAGGGCATCCGTATTTGTATTTTGTCGACCCTTTTTATATACAACCGTGTAATCGTACTCAGCCAGTTTAAGTCTCCACCTAGTCAATTTAGAATTGGGGTAGAAAAAAAATTTGTTGGTAGAATAGAATAGAATATGATTATGTATCAGAACAATACATATAGGGAAAATTACTACTGAATAGCTAAATGAAATAGTTTAGTGTCTATGTTGGGTTGTGTGAAGAAAAGAATTAGGAGTCAGCTTAAATGTTGTGGGTTAGGTTAGGTCAGTGATCTTTCAGTATGATGTTGAGAGAACTTCTTAAAAATGATATAAATAAAATACAATTATAAACTAAATTAATGTTGCTGCTGCAAAGGAAATTATATTAGTTGCATTATAAATAATTAGATTATACTCAGGCTTACAGTTGTTTAAATTTTCAAATTTTATTTGAAATTTTAAGAGTCCTTGCATGATAAATGATTCTGTTAAACAGGTGGTTTAATTGATGTTTAGATTGAAATAAAACATTGAATAATAGAAATAACAATTGAACATATACCTTGGCTTTTATGATGAGATGATAAAAAAAAAGAAGTAAACCCTCCATAATAGAAATAATTCCATCTTAGCGTTTTTATATTAATTTATTTATATTTATCTTATATATTACTTGACTTGGACAGTGGAAAGAATATGAATATCACCAGTGGGTGATGATTTTATGGATATCACTTGCGAGTGATGATGTTGAAGTTAATGTCGATATCACCAGTGAGTGATAATGTTGTGGATGTCACCAGTGGGTGATGATGTTATTGATATCGCTTGAGAGTGATGATGATGTGGATGTCACCAGTGGGTGATGATGTTATTGATATCACTTGAGAGTGATGATGATGTGGATGTCACCAGTGGGTGATGATGTTATTGATATCACTTGAGAGTGATGATGATGTGGATGTCACCAGTGGGTGATGATGTTATTGATATCACTTGAGAGTGATGATGTTGTTGATATCACCGGTGGGTGTTGGTGTTTTGGTATATATATTAGACTATTAGACTACCGATTGCATCTGTGACTAAATGAGACTAACAATGTCAATGACAGAATTGATGGGAAATACAATTACCTATGTGTATATTTTGATAAAGTTGGACTGGAGGCAAAAGGATAAATTGTTTGAGATTTATATTGAGATGGAAATATTTGGATTGTGATTGTACATGTAAAATGTACAAGATAAATGAAAATGAGTTTTTTTGATTTACATTGTTGAAAATTAATCATTTTACTTTAATAGAAGTATTACATTGTTATAATATGTTAAATGGTGTGGAATTTTAATGAAAATTTTTATTGGTCTCTTTCACTTTAATTATAAAATGTTATGATTATGCCTATCTTTTGATAAAACATCGTTTACAGTTTATTGATAAAAGTGTATACAGAATGTAACTGATTTGATGATTTTTTATGCTTATATACCATTTGAACTAATGTTATAGAGGTGTACATAAGATGATGTACTTATAAGGATGTTCTTTGAACCTAAAGACTTATGATACAATACATATACCTAAGAAGAATAACCCTATGTACTTCGAGAACGAAGTACTTGTCAGAATGGCCGTGTTAGGAAATAGGGAATTACAGCACTTTATCTATGATAAACCCGATGATTATATTAAATATATCAACAAATCATAGTTTGTATACTCATTGATAATGTATTGAAAATAGAATAATGGACTTTAGTAGACTGTCAAATAAAAATATAGGATCTATGGCGGGAGACGCGAGTTTTACAAGATAGATTGGCGGGAAAGAAAAGTTAGCACGGATTTAGATTAATTAGTTGAGAAAAGGAGATTAAGTAAAGTATTGTGGATAGAACGTTACAAATTGGGAATAGATGATTTATAATGGAAACGATATACTTAACGAAATGTTGTTGTGGCGGAACAAGAGTCGTATATACTGGTGATGGTGTTGAGATAAGTTGTTAAAAGTTGTTGGTACTATGGTTGTACCTGATGTTGCATCAGATAAGTATATATCATCCTTTGGATAATTTAGGTATCATATATGGAGCCCCAGCATTATTTTACACAGACAGTTTATGTAGCAGAGGTTGTTTTATACAAACAACTTGTTCCAAAAGTCCTGATGTTATAAGTGATCATAGTAGTTATGTTTGACCTGTCTTATATGTCTTGTATCATGACGGGGGACGAACGGCAGCTCGCGTCCGTAGGAGCCACCACCTCATCCTGAGGCCCACCCTACACGTGTCCCCTGGGTGGTGCTAAACGAGCAGCCAAGCTACGGGCCTCGCCTGTAGGAGGAGTAAACCTCAACGCTCAAAAATCCCTGCCCAGTGATCACTCCCAACACTGGCCAGGATCCAAACCTTGCTCCCATGATCCACTTTATTTCCCAAACACCTAAAACCTTATTCCTAGTACCACTCTATCCCCATCACAAGCAAACACTCACTCAACACAGTCACACACAAACACCTCACAAACAACACAAATCGTAAAAAACCATGGAAGCGGATCCAAAAGATACACTACCCCAGGAGGGTACCGGACCCAGAGATGGGACCGGAGAATCCCTCTCTGCAGCTCGAGCTCCTGTCGCGGACGGAACTCGGGCTGCAGGCTGCCCCTCGTATTCTGGGGGGGGCACAGACCCGCCCTGTGCTATGCACAACATCCAACGACCGAACGCTTTCCCATTACGGACAACGACCCCACGCGACACAAGACAGACCCCCAGCCATGTCAACCGGACCCCGATACCCGCGCCCACCCGAACCACCCAACCGACCGCTTCCAAAGAAATCAATATGGCCTCTCTTGCTGCTGCGATACCTCATCCACCTGCTCCCGAGAGCGTTTGGACAGAGGTAGTCCGCAGACAAAAGCGAAAGAGGCCTAAGAAAAAGAAAACAGACAGACGGACTGACACACCCCAAACCCAAACCACGCAGACTGGCGAGCAGACGATGGAACCCGGTAGGAACACGCACGCGGAAGTCCACCACCAGACCAGAGGCTTGTACGGACAAAGTGGGGAAGGGAGACAGCCACATCAAGGCCGTCAACCACCCGCGGCGACTGTCGTCTCTAGACAGGGCACGGACGCATCTGCGGGCGTGTCCCGACCGGAATCCAATCGTGACTTGCCCCAAAAACAAACATCGACCAACACTCCTGCTCAACGCCGGCCACACCCTGTCGCCCACCGGTCGAATGCGTACTGGAGAGGGCGGAGCAGTGGTGAGACCGGTGACATGAGCGGGAACCCCGGAACGTCGACAAGCCAGTCCCTGAAAAGGGATAGGCTTGACGACACCATCTCGCCCCGGGGAGAATACAAAAGACCACGGACAGACAGACAAACGCGCACAAGGGACTCTTACGCGAGAGTGACCCAACCACACCTAAGTGTGGCCGTCACCCTAGTGCCCAGAAGCGACATGACCCAACCAGAGGCAAATAGCGTCCAGGGTCAAATCCAAAAAGAGATCCTCGCTATCTGCCTCAAAAAACCAGCGCCAGGAACGACACCATATGCCCCATCCTTTGTAGGGAAAGCCTTTCTCAACGAAGGAGTGCTGAAACTGTGGTGTTACGACGACAAAGCCCTCTCTTGGCTCCAAGAAATCGTACCTCGATTGAAGTCGCCAAGGGAGGGCACGGGGCTCACGCTCATAAGGCAGGCCGACATACCAGTGCGGATTAGGTCAGCACTATACGTGCCTGACTTCACGGAGGAGATAGCAATACTCCAACAAATGCTGTCCCTCCAAAACCCCTGGTACAAGGTCTCGTCGTGGACCCTGTACACATATAAAAGAACAAACAGCAACCCTCCGGGAGTGTTTCTAGTCCTAGGAATACCCACGGAGCAGGTCGAAGACATCCTGGCCAAGGGAAGGAGAGTCTCTTACTCCACCGGATCCATTTATATCCGGTTCTTCGACGGCGAAGGACTCAGCGACGTACCGCCTAAGAAGACCCCGGAGCCAGAAACGAAAAATGACACAGCGACAACAAACCTCAAAGCCACTGCGCCCGGACCCTCCGTTGAAAACGCCTCCGAGGATATCGACGCGATAGAAATGGAGACCGGGACTAACCACCCATCAAACATGACACCATGGGAGGGGGTGGCCGAGACTGAGACTGACGATGACGAGAATGCAAACGAGGCGAGGATACAAGAGTTGCTAAAAGGATGGGCCCCTGAGGCCGACCTTTAAAAACTCCAATCCACTATAATACACCACGTACGACAACATAAAAATAATACAAACCAACCTCCAGCACAAACAACTAGCAACGGCCACACTACGAGGACAGCTGGAGGTTGAGACCGATACCATCGCCCTAATCCAAGAGCCGTGGGTAAGGGCCCAAAACATATGCGGTTTCGGCAGCTGTAATGGTAAGTTGTACTACAACAGCCTGCAGGAACAACCTAGAACATGTATATACATACCTCGCTGTTTAACAGCGACACTACTAACACATTACTGTTACAGAGATCTAACGGCAGTAAGAATACAGAACGGAAGAAAACAAGGGACAGCTGCAGCGGCCAGACCACTTGTCCTGGCTTCGCTGTACCTACCCATAGAAGGCGAAATACCTACAAAAGAGGTGATGGACCTTATAAAACAATGTGAAGAAGACGACACCGATCTGATTATCTCGGTCGACAGCAACGCACACCACATCCTATGGGGAAGTAAAACAAACAACAAAAGAGGTGAGCAACTAGTTTCATACTTGCTAACCACTAACCTAAACATTCTTAACAAAGGTTCAGAACCGACTTTTGTTTCAAGTAGATACCAGACGATTATTGATCTTACTCTAGCGTCAAACAACATATCAGACCAAATAAAAAACTGGCACGTGTGCGAAGAGCTCACACTCTCCGACCATAGGCGAATAAGCTTTGAACTGGATCTGATTAAACCGCAAGAAACTCCTGGGAGAAATCCCAGAAAAACAAACAGAGAGAAATACAAAACTCTTATAAAGGGAGACACAATGTACAACAACAAACCCAAAATAAAGGGAACGATGCAAATAGACCAAAATGTAGAACAAATAACAAAACACATAACAACATGCTACGAAAAAGCATGCCCACTAAGAATACAAAAAACAAAACATGCACCAAAACACAGTTGGTGGGGCCCCGACCTGGAGAGAAAAAGACAAAGGTTAAGGCACCTATTCAACAGAGCAAAGAACACCAGGAAAGACGCAGATTGGGACAAGTTCAAAGAGGCTCAATCTCAATATAAAAAACTTGTGCAACAGAAAACTGTCAAATCCTGGCAACATTTCTGCACGAGCATAGAAAACTACGATAATGCAAACCGCATAAGGAAAATCCTGTCAAGGGACAATATCCGCACCATCGGATCTTTAAAGAAACAAGACGGGAACTACACTAAAAACGACAAAGAAGTGAGTGAGACACTTATCGATACCCACTTCCCAGGCTGTAAGATTGTCGACAAACCAGTGTGGGAAGAAAACAACACGACACCAACAAAAGCAGACTGGGAAATAGCAAACAACATTGTGACATATGAAAGGGTCTGTTGGGCTATCGAATCCTTTCACCCTTTCAAATCTGCAGGTACAGATCACATTTTCCCCGCCCTCCTACAATGGGGCAAAGAACAACTCATACCATGGCTAGCAGAAATCTTTAGAGCATGCTTAGCACATAGATACATACCGCTAACATGGAGGGAGGTAAAAGTAGTATTCTTACCCAAACCAGGTAAAAGCGACTACACACAACCCAAATCATTCAGACCTATTAGCCTAACATCTTTTCTACTAAAAACCCTAGAAAGACTCGGAGACAGATACCTCCGGGACGGAACACTGAAGCACATACCTATAAACCAAAATCAACACGCTTACTGCACGGGTAAATCAACAGAAACAGCTCTGCACTCTGTTGTAAGCAAAATAGAACACGACCTGGAAAACAAACTCTCGACTCTCGGGGCTTTTATAGACATAGAAGGAGCTTTCGACAAAACAACATTCAAGAGCATAGACTTAGCTCTTGCGAGACATAAAGTACCGGACACACTAAGAGCTTGGATTAGAGCCCTACTAGAATTTAGGGTCATCCAACTGGACTTTAATGGAACAACCAAGGGTATTGTAGCTAAAGGGTGCCCACAAGGAGGGGTCCTTTCCCCCATCCTATGGAACCTGGTAGTTGACGACCTAATAACAAAAATGAACAAAAACGGTTTCCTCACCATAGGATATGCCGATGACATCACTATCCTCATAAGTGGAAAGCAAGAAAACACCCTGAATTCAATAATGCAAAACGCACTGAAACTGCTAGAACAGTGGTGCAGGGAAAATGAACTTACGGTTAACCCGAAAAAGACAGAACTCGTATTATTTACCAACAAAAGGAAGCCACAATTTCCAAAAACACCAACACTGTTTAAAACAAGCCTAAAACTATCAACCGAGGTAAAGTACCTCGGAGTAACGATGGACTCCAAACTGAACTGGAAGACACATATAGATACAAAAATCCAAAAATCAACGATCATCCTCAGCCAATGCAAACGCATGGCAGGAAAAACCTGGGGGCTTAAACCATACATCATGAAATGGTTGTACTTAGCAGTCGTCAGGAGCTCACTAAACTACGCCTCACTGATATGGTGGCCGAGAACACTCCTTGCGACAACCCAACTAGAACTACAAAAATTCCAACGCCAAGCGTGCCTAGCTATCACAGGCTGCATGAGCACAACGCCAACCACTGCGCTGGAAGCTATATTATGCATACCACCACTACACCTACACATTAAAGAGGAAGCCACACTTGCAGCCCTTAGACTGAGGGCTTACGGGCTGTGGAAGGATACAAACATAGGACATAAAAGGATACTATCAAAAGAAACTAATAAATGCCCACAACTAGACTGGATATGTGACAAGACGCGGAAACACTATGTGCTAGACAGGCACTATAAAGTAGCCGCTGAAGGAGGAAAAACAGACAAAGCTGACACCGTCGTAATAGAGGTCTACACCGACGGATCAAAAACAAACTCAGGCACTGGAGCGGGGATATACTGCCCGGAGCTTAACATAAACATTGCCCAGCCGCTTGGTAAGAACAACTCCGTCTTCCAAGCGGAGTGCGTGGGCATAACAACAGCAGTCATAGCCATGCTAAACAGAAAGGTAAAAGGCTTCAGCATCAACATAAACAGTGACAGTCAAGCTGTACTAAAAGCCTTAACCAAACACACAACAACATCAAAACTCATACTTGACTGTCACAAGAACCTACAAGCCCTATCAAAATCGAACAGAGTAACCCTAAAATGGATACGAGGTCACAACGGAAACAGAGGAAACGACGCAGCCGACGAATTAGCGCGTCAGGCAGCATCACTAAGGGTAGCTGGACCGGAACCCATCATACCCATACCCTTCACTGAATACAAAACATGGCTCCACAACCAGACGCAAACATCACACTCGGTACTATGGTCCAAAACAAAAGAGTGCAAACACACGAAGGAGGCCGTACCAGTTCTCAACCCACGACTAACAACAAAATTACTACAACTGAATCGACCTAAACTAAGGACAGTTGTAGGTATGATAACAGGGCACTGCCCACTAAACAAACACCTTTCCATTTTAGGTATAACTGACAGCCCTCTCTGCAGAGCATGCATGGAGGCGGAGGAAACACCGATACACGTAATGCTCCAATGCAACGGAGTAGCAGAACAACGCGCAGCACACCTTGGCTCCTCAGCAACACTCCATGAAGCACTCGGCGACCTGGGCGGCCTGCTAAGCTTTTGGAGCGAGCTCGGCTGGCTGGAGTGATCCAGCGGGGAGCCGCATCAGTGGCCATACGTACAACGGACGGTCCCAGACCAACCAAGTGCGGAAAAGGCCCAGGAACAGAAGAAGAAGAAGATGTCTTGTATCAAAGGGCCTAGCGTTATAACATATGACAATGTTGTAATTGTGTTTATTGTTTATTGTTTATTGTTATTAGGTACACAAAACAGGTAATTCTGTACTGTGTTTTATTTCATCCTTCTACTCCTCTTTAGCTGAAAGAGAGGTTTCAATTTGTAAGACTCCCAGACGAGCTTCGTTCTACGAGGAAGTTAATCTTGAAGGTGCCTGGTCACAAATCCTCCTTCAACGGATCATTTACGGTTCAGGCTATTAAAATATGGAACGCCCTGCCGTTAGATATCCGTGAGGCACAATCGATTGGGACCTTCAAGAAACTAGTAAAGGATCATTATTTGTCTCTCTCAGCCGAACATCGCTGAAGCGGATCATTTTAAGTGTGTAATTTTAATTATCTATGTATTTCATATAAATTAAGGATGTTATTTGTTATCTATTTATATAGGTATTTATGTTATATATTTTATTCGTATTTATATGTAATATATTTACATATATATATTATAGTTATATTTTATATATATATTTATATATTTGTATAATTTTAAATATTATTTATTGCACCACCTACCTCTTTTCTATGTTTTTTCCTTTTACGCCATTGGTTGCCTGGAAGAAATCGCTATGTAGCGATAAGGCCACCAAATTGTACTCTCTTGATATGTATTTATATCTCTGTAACTACTTTATTTTTCTTTGGTGTACAATAAAAGTGTATTCATTCATTCATTCATGAAATTGGTTAGCAACGATCTCCTTCGACTCGTCATTCGTCGTTATAGCCCCTATTTCACTACGTATCACTCCTTTCTCTTAGTTGAGGAAGAAGTATTAAATGGTACCTTTATCTCTTATGGAGATAAAGGTAGTTGCGTGCTCCAACACACGCGCGTGCTAAAAAAATATAGATATGGAAGACCTTGGTATTCAGATATTCACTGCAATACCCACAATGTTCAGGATGGCACTTAGATCTTTCATTAATTAACAGTATTATTGAAGCTAAATACCTAGTTTCTTAGCAGTAATCATTTATTCTCATGACTATTATTCTTCCTTCCTATTAAAGTATTCATTTTATGATAGACATCATTAAAACCCACCAACCTATATTAGAGCAGTGTTGTGGGTCTGTACTCTATAAACCTGACTTCCCAAGGAGTGAAATAAAACAACTGGACCGACTCTTATACTGTATATTAAGCTTCTCTATAATTCATATTACTTGTTACCTTCAAATGACTCTACTACCAGTTCGGAATGCTGTCTTCGGCAGAGAAGACCACTGGCAAGAAACTCTACCGTTGCTCTTTTATTCAATAAATTAAAACAAGACTTATAAACAAACAGATTAGATTTTACAAAACTATCAAGCTCAATACAACTTTATCAAACTATGGTCCGTAGTATAATGGAGTATAACTCACTAATATGGTCACCGTATTATACCATTCATTGCGATCGTTTAGAAGCTGTTCAAAAAAAATTTTTACGAATATTGTCATATCGACATCACTTCGGCCATAAACGTACAACTTACCATGACAGGCTTTTACACTTTGGGATGCAAAGCTTGCAATTTCGTCGAAAATACTTTCATTTGATCTTCTTATTTAAGCTCATTAACTCCCAAATTGATTCTTCCGTCTTGCTCTCGCTCATTACTATAAATACTCGCGTTAATCCCAGATTAAAATATTTTAAACCATTTTCCCTAAGTGTCTACAAGAACAATACTTCCTTTTACAATCCCATCGTTCGCATGTGCCGCCTTTATAATGATTTAGTATCAAGTAATCATAATATTGACATTTTTAACAAAAGGATAAATATTTTTAAAAATCAAATTATTAAGCACTATTCCACATAATCTTTAGGGAAATAATATTGTTAGAAATAAAGTTTCGCCAAGCAACAAGGCAGGCGCGCTCCCTATATAAGGCAGTTGACAACGATCAAGCGGCCATTACCTTGTCAGTCGTCGAACGTTCAACATTGTGCCTCTGCCATTTATTCTGTCAAATTTGTTATTTTAAATTATTTGTTATCTTTGATTTAATAAAACTAATTGTATAGTGTTTTGGGTAATTGTTTCTTTTTTTTAGTCAAATTAATAAAGCGATTCTAAGATCAGAAGTGGTATTCGAAGGCCTTTTTCCGCCTGATAATCATCCCTGATTTTATAAATTCAGTGTTTCAATTAATTTCGGTTGGTTAAAATTTAGTGAGATTACAATTTAAGTGGTTGGGCAGAGTCATAATGTCGTCAGACGCTAAGAAAAGTAGAAGCAAAGGGAGACGCACACGATCTCCCTCATCTAATAAACAGTTGGAGGAGATCCTTAAAAAACTACAGGTACTTGAAGAACGATCGCTTGCGTATGCTGTTCCAAGAGCCGCTGCGGGGACTAGCGCGGGTACCGACTCGCGACACGCATCGATGACCAGTGTGGAGCCTAGCCGGGCTCTGGTGCCTAACTCGCCACCGCGAGCCTCGCCATCCTCCGAGAGGACGGAGCTTAACCATGCTGTTTCCATACCGAACACGCCAAGGACAGCCGCGGCGCCTGCCACGCTGCTTAGCCACCCGCTGCTACCGGCGCAAGCACCGACACCTGCAGAAACGGGGCGCGAGATCGCCGCCGCACCACAGCTGGTTCAAAGTGATATGAAAAGCGCTGCCGAGCGTTTGTTGGACGCCATAAGCTCGTTGCCGGTGAGATCAAACCAATACTTTATTTCTGATTTTGACCCGAGTGTTCATGACGTCGACACGTGGTGTTGTGAAGTAGATAAAGCTCGTTATTTAAACCACTGGGAAGATAGTGAGTGCCTTGCTCGCGTAGGTCGTTGTCTTAAGGGTGAAGCTCGCTTATGGCTTAGCGAATGGACTAGCACAACACGCACCTGGTCTAATTTCAAACTCGAATTAAAAACATTGTGCCCACGGTCAGTCGACGTCGCGAACATTCTATATTCTGTTATGTGTACAGAGTCTGACAAATTTTCCACCTATGCTGAATATGCACGTAAATCTTTATTAAAACTTCGTATTGTTAAAGTTTTAAGCAGTGAACTATTAACTGCGATTGTTATACGTGGCATTACTGATCCACATATTCGTGCATCCGCTATGAATGCTAAGTTAACACCAGAGAGCGTAGTGGAATATTTGTCAAACTATGTAAAATGTGGGGTGTCGCAATTCAATTTCCACAGGAAAAACTATTTTCAAAATACTTCTAGTCGAACTAATAATTCTAATCGTAGCTTATCAAAACGTCAATATCGTGACCTATCGCAATACAAGTGCTTTGAATGCAACTCGACCGGGCACAAACGGGCCTTTTGTCCAAAAAAACGTAAAATAGATTCAGATAAATTGCAAACTGAAAAAAGTGCAGGTAGTTCAATAACAATGAAACCACAAATCGAAAAGTGCGGATATTGTAAAAAGCTAGGGCACTCTGAAAATCAGTGTTTTGCCAAAGAACGCGTTAGAAATAATAGCAATGTTAATTTTTGTCGCGAAAATGAGGGTGAGCATAAAAACCCCGACGTAGTAACTGCCGTTATTTCAAATATACCCGTTGATGTTCTTATTGATAGTGGTTCGAGTGTTTCGTTAATGAGTTCAGATCTAGTTAAATATTTCTCGTGTCAGATAAAACCAGCTTGTCAATTACTTTGCGGATTAGGAGGTACGGAAATCGTAGCTAAATCTTTCGTTACGTTGCCAATACAAATGAATGATATTACGTTAGAAGTAGATTTTTATATCATTGATAAAAGTCATTTAAATGTCCCCGTAATCATTGGCACCGATGTTTTAAATAGAAAAGGCGTTGCGTATATACGAACTGGTGATAAACAGTGTCTTGTCCATAGTAGTGCATTTGTGAGTCATGTTGTGCAGGTGGATACAGTGTCACTTTTAGAAAAAATATCAACACCTGTTGTTGGGCAAAATAAAGAGCGGTTACTAGGCGTGTTGACTAAGTACTGTGCGTATTTTTTAACCGGTACTGCGACGACCACAGTAAAAGGTAGTGAAATGGAAATTAAATTATCAAGTGACGTTCCGATATATTACCGACCTTACAAATTTTCCCATGATGAGAAGTTACGTGTTAGAATTATAATTAAAGATCTTTTGGAAAAGGGAATAATTCGTGAATCCGAATCAGAGTATGCGAGCCCGATCTTACTCGTTAAAAAGAAAGACGGCTCTGATAGAATGGTAGTTGATTATAGGGCTTTAAATCAGATTACAGTGAAAATCAGACATCCTCTCCCTTTAATTAATGATCATGTAGACATGCTTGGTAATGCTAAATGTTTTAGTGCCTTAGATATGGTATCTGGTTTCCACCAGCGTTAGTGAGAGTTATATTCACAAAACTGCATTTATTACGCCTGAAGGACATTATGAATACTGCAAGATGCCTTATGGCCTTGCTAATGCTCCTGTTATCTACCAAAGAACTATAAGTAAAACTTTAAAATCTTTTATTGAATCTGGCAAAGTTCTTGTGTATATTGATGACGTACTAATACTGACTGACTGACACACTTGAAGAAAATCTTATCTTACTTGATGCGGTATTAAAAACTTTAACTGAAGCCGGTTTCTCGATTAATTTAAAAAAATGCACTTTCCTAACTAATGAAATCGAATATTTAGGTAGGAGTATTAGTGGAGGTCAGGTACGACCGAGCGAATACAAAATTGAAGCTTTAGTTAAATCACCGAGACCGAGTAACGTCAAACAGGTTCGCCAATTCCTGGGGTTAGCAGGTTACTTTCGCCGGTATATACCCGGTTATGCATTGAAGACTGCTTGCATAGCTGCTTTAACTAGAAAGGGTGTTGTTTTCAATTGGACTGATAAACAAGAAAAGGCGAGACAGGAAATTATTTCTCATTTAACTGGTGAACCTGTACTGGCAATATTCGATCCGGAATTACAAACGGAATTACATACGGACGCGAGTTCGATAGGTTACGGCGGTATATTAATGCAAATACATAAAGACGGTCGTAAGCGAGTTATTGCGTATTTTAGTAAATTAACTGCAGGGGCGGAATCTAAATATCACAGCTACGAGTTGGAGACCTTAGCCGTTGTCAAGTCGTTACAACATTTTCGTCAATATCTTATTGGTAAACATTTTACAATAATAACTGATTGTAATGCTTTAAAAATGACTTGCGTGAACCCAGAGTTGCGCGTTGGTGGATCTATATGCAAGATTTTGATTTCGTGTTAGAATATCGTAAAGGTAGTCTGATGTCGCACGTAGATTATTTAAGTCGAAATCCGGTTAATGTTATTAATGCTGTTCAGAAACCTCTTAATTGGGCACAGGTAGCTCAGGCAGGTGATGAGGAGACTTTGACTTTAATAGAAAAGTTAAATAATGGAGAACTAGATTCAAGTCGTTATATCAAACGTAATGATCTTTTGTATTACAAGTACGCGAGTTACGGAGGCAACGTGCAGACGAATTAATAAATAAAAATATAGACCGACAAGACGCTTATGTTAATAAAAATAGAAACCCTCCCAAAAGGTTCCAAACTAACGATTTAGTTTTTGTTATTAAAAGATCCCAAAGTACCGGCAAATTAGATTGTGGCATGCGAGGTCCATATAAAGTTATTAAAGTTCTGCCTAACGATAGGTACGAACTTAAACTGTTAGCTGGTTCGTTTGGCAAGACCAGCCAGGCAGCTGCTGGGTACATGGTTTTGTGGCGTGGTGAATGGACACCCGACACTTGTGCTAGTTTTTTTGAAAGTTAGTGGTAACTTTCTGTTGTTTGAGCTTCATTTGCACCCATTGTCTGCTTATATTTTTGTCTATGTACCAAACAATTACATTACGTTCTGCTGTTAATTTGTTTTGTGATGTGTTCCTGGAACAGACCCATGTAAATCCTGAGTGCACATGGTTTTGGGGTGACCTTGACACATAGTTACTGTAACCTGTATCAATGAGGGTCAGGTTTACAGGAGGTTACGAGGTTGATGTCGGTGGGGCCCACGCTGACTATAGACTGAGTGTAATTCCTGAGTGGGTATCGTGGATGACCTGCTGTAACTGATGTAAATCCTGTGCGCGCATGGTATTCGGTGTGGGAATAGACCCGTGTAAAGCCTACTGTGTTCTGTGTGTACTTTGGCCATAAAGGCTTGAAGTTGGTGTACGACTGTTAAGTTGCTGTATGCGACTTTGTAATTGTGTTGTTCGGTACATGGGCACAATTTATTATTCACTATTTCATTGTCTTTACTTACTTTTTGAATTGTGATTTGAAGACTGTGATCTTAACGTATTTTTAATTGCAGGTTTTGATGATGAAATAAGCCCCGTACCTAGTGGTAATGATGATTCGGATGCTGGTCCATCACTGAGAGGCTAATGAGGAGGTCGCGAGGACGCTCCCATGTCAGGAGAGGCCGTGTTAGAAATAAAGTTTCGCCAAGCAACAAGGCAGGCGCGCTCCCTATATAAGGCAGTTGACAACGATCAAGCGGCCATTACCTTGTCAGTCGTCGAACGTTCAACATTGTGCCTCTGCCATTTATTCTGTCAAATTTGTTATTTTAAATTATTTGTTATCTTTGATTTAATAAAACTAATTGTATAGTGTTTTGGGTAATTGTTTCTTTTTTTTAGTCAAATTAATAAAGCGATTCTAAGAATATATATATTATTATTTAAGTGTTTCTTTTTTGTTTCAACTTTAATTTTATCTTTACTTTCTGTTTAATTTAATTCCAAGTTGTGTACACATACTTTGGGTTGTAGCTTAGAACAAAACTTGTTATTACTTATATATAGATCTACTTTTATGAACTGAAATAAAACACAGTACAGAATAGAAACAATGTGCAAATTCCGGCGAAGTCTGATAGGTAACCACTTGAGACCAGACCGAAATTGAGAAATATGATCATATTTGCGCAACCCAAATTTTTTTTTTTTTTTTATACTACGACAATACACACACCGCCATCTAGCCCCAAAGTAAGCTTTAGCTTGTGTTATGGGAACTAAGGTCAGTCATCTTAGTGAATATTTTTATGAGCAATATATATAAATACTTAGAATATGCATATAAACACATTTTCCAGTAGTAGGAATCGAGCCCACGGCCTTGGGCTCAAAAAGCAGGAACGCTGCAAACTGCGCCAATCGGCCGTCACTAATATGAAACGAATGCTAGAATTCTGGAGTCTCTCAAGTTTATTTAACTGATCTTCAGTTAAGTTAACATAGCTTGCGTCAGCGTAGTCAAGAATGGGAAGGAGTAGGGTCTGTGCGAGCATAATTTTGGTAGGTATAGGAAGTAAATACCGAAGACGACGCAAAGAGCCTAGAGCTGCAAATGTCTTTCTGCTGATCTCATTAATATGGTACGTCCAACTTATGGTTCGGTCAAGATAAATGCCCAGGTTTTTACATTTTCAAAGTATGGGACTGTGACACTGTCAAACTCAATGGGTGGGAGGGAAAACCAGTCAATCTTTGAAATCTGCCTTCGACTGCCAATAACAATAGCTTGAGTTTTTTTTGGATTTACGTTAAGGCCATGCGCTTTACTCCAATTGAAATAACGTGCAAGTCATTGTTAATACTAGCTATTGCGATTGGAAGATTATCATTACTACTTTATAAGATTTTTATATTACTATAAATTATAAGCCAGAGGCGTCTTTCTTCTTTTAATTCATCTGGCCATCTCTCCCGGACAATCGGGATGAATAGCCAATTTGTTTCAGGGGCAGTTGGCATTATAATTTGTATGTTGTTGCGGTGTTTTAGCTACGTATATATTAATCAAGATTTTCAAAGTGGCCAATATCTACGAGCTCAAAGTGAAAGCTACGAGGAGTTTGGGAAGACGATTTAAAAATAGCCATGGCTGAAGTGCATGTCGTTTACCTGGCATCACATTAGAACGAGACTCAAACTAAATAATAACCAAAAGATACCTCTGGGTCCATCTTCTACGTTTGGTGTTGCTAATAAAAAGCGATTATGTGAACACATAAAGAAACACACGGGAAGAGTAGAAACCAAAGAAGATAAAACAAGAATAAGGAAAACAAAGGCTGTTAGAAAAGCAAAGCAATTCAAACCATCTCAGACAGTAGCTGTGAAGAAGTTTCCCCTTTGCAATACATTTGAAAAAGAGAACGAAGACAAAGAAGAACATAACTATAGAGGCTATGGAGAGAATTATCATGAGATCCGACTCTGCGAAGGTTGGCTGCACTGTAATTTTTAATGGCTCAGGCTGTATAAAAATTGTACGGATTTTGAGGACATGTACTTTGACTATAGCAACTAAAAAAGAAGGAGTTGAAAGTACGTAAGAGCAAAGGAAAAAGGAAAGAGATTACTGGCTATCTCTCCCCATCTCCTAGGGCCGTCACAATTTGGGAGACAACATTATACCCGGACAATCTGGGAGAGATGGCCAGTCTTTTGTGGTCATGCCAGATTGTTTATTTTCCTTTGCTTGTCGATTAATTCTTGTTAATATTTGATAAGAGATATAATTAAAGTTTCGTTTGTGATAAAAATAATTGTTTTATTTACTATCCCCCCGGAATTACCCTAATTATTTTTTACTACATGATTGAAGCGGTATTACATGATATAACATTGATCGCATAGTTCCCTTTTTAATGACTCTAGTAGGTGTGTAAAGTTATCTCTTAAAGCCTTCATTTAAAAAAAAAATCTGTTTTGTGAGAAATGAGAGCGGCCTTCTTCCTTGTTAAGGAATTCATCAATCGTGTAGTAACTACGATTGGTTAAATGTGTTTTGATACATTGTTTTAACTAAGGTAGGTCTAATATTACCTTCGGTATCATGTTATAAAAGCATATACCCATCCCCACAAAGGATTTCTGTACTTTTCCCAGACAATATGCAGATATCACTAATTTATGTTCGTTTCTAGTAAGCCAATTAATTAGATTGTTTATATCGACTTTTCGTTTACAATTTACTTATGTTGTATAAAGATTATATTATTACAAATATATTGCGAGGCGAGATTTAAAGAAATAGGTATACTTACTCATATTTTTTTTTTAGAATTTAGAATACTTTATTGCACAAACTTAGAAACAATACAAGAAACACACAAGAAAACAAAAAAAAAAGTAAAATTAAAAACAATTAAAAAAAAAAATAACAAAAAAGTTAAATACAGTTGTGTGCAAAGGCGGCCTTATTGCAAAAGCAATCTCTTACAGACAACCCTTGGTGAAAGTAATAATAGAAAACAAGAGGGACAGTGCAAACAATGAAACATACACGGGCAAGAGAAAAAAAAAATATGAAATATATATATACTACATACTATATAACATACACATATAAGAATTAATAAAACAAATATATAATAAAATAAACATATATATATACATATACATATAGTAAACAAATGTATGTACCTCATAGTAATACAATCTTTTGTACTAATACTACCTACTCATAAACACAATCTGCTTTTGAAGATGGGTAGGGATTTGGAATTGCGAATTTCAGAGGGAAGGCTATTCCACAATTTGACGGACTTACGGTATTACTATAGTATCGTGTGTGACTAGCAGGGATATGTAAACGATTGTCAGAACACGATCTTAGATTTTGCTGTTCAATATTAGAGCCAAGAAAGGAAAAACGCTCCTTTAAATAAGATGGCGCATGGGGGTTGTATAGAACAAAATATAGAAATGAAAGTAAGTGTAAATTGCGGCGCAGCCTGATCGGAAGCCATTTCAACCGGGCTCTGTACTTCGACACGTGGTCAAACTTACGTAGTCCGAAAATCAACGTTATCCAAAGGTTTTGCAATCGTTCAAGCTTCTTGAGGTGCTCATCAGACAAGTCAGAATAGGAAGAGTCGGCGTAATCCAAAATTGGTAAGAGAAGAGAATGAGCTAAGGAGATTTAGGTTTTTATAGGAAGAAAGTTTTTCCAACGCCTTAGGCATCCAATTGTTACAAATAACTTTCGGCTTACAACAGCTATATGAGGCCCCCAAGTTAGAGAGCAGTCAATGTGTATGCCAAGGTTTTTGACAGTTGAACTTACAGCCAGAACTGTAGGACCAAGCCGGATCGGAGGTAAGTTACTTGCCACGATCTTCCCTACTTGCTTAGGACCACCCAATATAGCGATCTGAGATTTATTAGGATTTAGACTCAATCCATACGACTCGCTCCAAGTGTTAATTTTATCTAGATCACGGTTAAGATTATATAGCAACATGAGTATCATTGGAGGGCGCAGCAGTATACAGATGAAGAGCATCAGCATAAAGGTGTTAAGAAGAGGAGAGATGCTGGGTAACATTATTAATATATAAAGCGAAGAGAAGAGGGGATAGAACGCCGCCCTGTGGCACGCCAGCAGTGATTGGGCTGTAAGAGGAAAAATCTTTTCCACTTTTAATACGCTCATATTACTGTAAGTACATACTTCTTACATATTTCTTAAAATATGGCACGAAGGGATTCGCGTGATCTAAGTTTGAATATCGATCGCACAGCTCTTTTCTGTAAATATAGTTTCTATATCAGCAGCTCTGCCCCATAACAAGATCCCATACGACATTACACTATGGAAGTATGCAAAATAAACAAGCCTAGCTTTTTCTAGTGTTTCTATGCAATATCCGAGTATCTGAATTAAAAATGATATTATTTTTACATTATTATGATAACATTAATATTTAAATTATACAGGTAATTTAATAAATAACTTTTCAATGCTTGCTCAACAAGATTATGCAGACATGTGTAATGATTGTTCTTGTTGTGCATTTTACATTTCGCATGCTTAATAGTAGAATATGGAGGAATGTTATATTATAATAAGACCCTATGTAAGCTCATATTCAGCAAATAAATTTCATTTCATTTCATTTCATTTCATTTCTTTATCTGTCTATTTTTTCTGACAGCATAAGCAGCTAAGCTGAGCTTACTTGCTAGTGTCTCGATATGGCCACCCCACTGTAGCTTACAACCCGAAGTAACTCCTACAAAAACTGTGGAAGTCTCCATTTTAAAATCCTCTTTATATATATTGCAACACCTCCAAAATGGAGGTGTTGCAATATATATAAAAAAAACGTGTGTCTACTTATGTCCACGCGTAAGAAGTTATACTTTGGCGTAACAAGATAAAAATCTTTTCAAAAATTTTACATTTCGCCTTATTCTACGTTTGTAGAAAAAACGACTCTAACAATAGAAAAAAATACATTACATTCCTTGAAAGTTTATAATAACTCACTATCTAGTTAAATAAAGTTTATTTAAGTATCACAAAAAAAATATTTATGCATATTTAAAGGAATGGACATAATGAACAAAATTTAATTTGGGCACTAATGGACTCGTAGTTATCGGACAACCAAGTTTCACTCAACATTAAAATTTAAGATTTTTGTACAATTAAATCACCGGAATGAGCCCGCAGACTTTGACAATTCAAAGTGTACACTGTCAAACCTTACAGCTAACTTCAGGTTGTCGGTTTTTTGTGACAGTGTGCGCGCGCATCGTAAAATTTACTCTCATCATTTTCCCTAACGCGCCAAAAGAATTATATCTTCAATAATAATAATCACACACTAAAATTAATATTTACAAAAAATATAAGCCGTCTAACTGTTCACTTACGGGCATGGCACCCAAAATGTTGGCGCTACTGCACCTTTGAATGCTAGACTTAGCCGTTGGGCTAAGTATAAATAGTAATTTGGTCAATATATTCAGTTCCAAGATGGCCGAAGACACAAAGTGGCGTATCACATATATTTTCACTACTCCCACAATATGGGTATCGAATAAAACGACTTAACTATTAGACCACGATACACGATGACACATTTTTAATCCAAGATGGCCGCCAATACGAAACTGCGACTTACATTGTTTTCACAACTCTCTCTATATCAAATAAAGGACTTGACAAAGAGAATATTATACTGAATCTAAGAATGTATAGGTACACTTTTATTGTACACCAAGAAAAAAGTAGTCACAGACATAACATAGTAAGAAGGTACAATTTGGCGGCTTTATCGCACTACCTACGACAAACATTATCCGCTATGACAAATTTCGAATGCAAGATTAGCGACACCACAATATAGCGACCCATTCGTTCCGACACCGGAGCATCCTCAGGAGATGTTGACTTTACAATGTATAATTGTTAAGTCATTATTTATTTAGTCGTATGGCATTTTCTAAGAAAAAGCGGTTTAAATTATTGATATAATTTACAAATTATTTATTTATTTCATCTTATTTATACATAAATACAAATAAATAATACATACGGATAGTTAACCTCAATAATATTGGAGCACTTGAAAAAGTATATAAGCACAATTTTTTTCACTCATATTCACAAATAGTAAGTAATATCAATCAAAATATTCAATTTAAATCACTACTGAATATAATTTATTAGCACATATATAATTCGCACTTGTATGAAACTAAAACACGTGTTGTAAATGTATAAACTAGAAACATGTTGATAAATATTATAAATATGAAAACAGTGATCAGAGGTGACGAGCGTACCAACATGCGCGACTAATATCGAGGTTCAATTTCTATTTTGTTGGTAGCTTTTTTTTCGAGACTTAATGAGCGGTTAAGCAGACAGCTTCATACTGTTAATTTTGTGTCACAGATGCGCACGCATCTTAAAATTTCACTCTCGTCATTTTTTCATAACGCGCCTAAAGAAGTATAACTTCAAAAATACTCTTAGGAAAATTAGAGTTCAACAAAAGTTTTTAGTAAACGCTACTTGCATGGTAACTGACATTGGTGATGATATTATTGTGATAGCCATATATCGATCACCCTCATTTAAAATAGCCGATCAATTTTTCGACTCCTTAAATATTTTACTTGAGTCATTTAGAAGCTATAATAAAAATAATAATCTCTTTATTAAGACAACTAAGGTCCACCTTTGTTAGTAATACAACTTAAACGACTATGTTAGTATTAATTAATTATATTATATTATAGAATTATATTATATTATAGGATAAATTCAATACAATTTGCTTCACCGTACAAGCACCGACATGAAGTGTTGCAAGATAGGTGAATCAAACTTTCCCGCTAACATATTCAGGATGCTGTTTGAGCTCGACCGCAACCTTGTCAGGAGGGATGCCGTCTTTTTCCTTATAATGGAGTAAAAATCATCGATTCGCTCCTGAGCGAACATCCCCGACGCTGAACAGAACCTCGGCAAACCCAACAGTATCCTAAACCCATTATTATACTGTACACGTAATGTGATCAGTATATTAATGGGTTTAGGATACTTTACTATAAAAATCTAATTGTAACAGGAGATATGAACATAAATATATCAACGGACAGTACGGGTAGAAATAGGCATGTTTACCTTAACGCACTTGCTGAACATGGCATTCTCCCAGGCCATACATATCCCACCAGAGAAACTAGCTGTCTCGATCACGCTATGATTCGTACCCAAAATAGAGTAAAAATTTTTGTCCTAAATTCATCCGTAACTGATTACCAAGCGGTTACCATTTCACTGCAATCGGAATCAATATATAGAAAAAGTAGTAAAACTATACCTACATTAAATCTACTTTCAGCTGTAGAGCAACTTCAAAACTCAAACCTTCATAATCTTCTTTTATTAGACAACCCTAACGATATTGCACATAATTTAATACATCAACTTAACCGAGTTACCCAAGATAACACTATCATAGTAAAAATACCTAAAAACAAACGGAATATAAAGCCCTGGATTACACCTGGGTTAATGAAATGCATTCGGAACAGAATTAATATGTAGTATAAGCTAAAGAAAAATCCTGATGATTTGTCACAAACTGTATTCATAGCATGCATACTATAAACCCATTTACTGATGACGCTCTCTTTTGTACTTCTCCCTCGAGCAATACCTCCATCTGTCTTCATAGCTTTCATCATAGACTGCTCGATTACCATGTCCGTTGAAGTTCCACAACTTAATTTGTCAGAACGTCTAACTGTAAAAAATCCTCCTGAAAACTTTTCGTAAACTTCAGGATCAATCAAATTCTGTAATTGTTCCATATCCTGCAAGTAAAGGTGTGCAGATTTAGCATAAGGAAAATGTCCAGACGCGTGAAAATAAGGAAGCATTTCTTTGACGCAGTTTAAATGAGCTTTCCAATCCCCCATACGCTCAGCTCTTAGGAATTCTTTAGCAATGGAAACCATACAAAAATATTGAATCCAAAGTTTTGCAGTTGGTCCTCGTTCCTCATATTCTATTAGTTTTTGATTAAATTTATCAAGTAAAGCTCCAGATACCTCATCGTCATTTTCAATATCATTGTATGAAAGAGTATTACCTAATATATGCTCGATATTTACGATTAGATCTGCATCCATTATGTCATTCATTTCAACTTCTTTTAATATTATAATTGCCAAACTAAGCTGAAGTAGTGTATGAGCTCGAACAGCTCTTGCGTAAGCATGACCATTCAGCATCTTTTCTAATGATTTTGACGCATAGATCTCTGCTAGTACTTCTTTCATGCCGCTTCCTTGCATAATATGACCAATTGCTCCCATAAAAGACATCTGTAAATGAAATCCTCCAAGTCTGATGATGATTTTTGATAATTCAGAGCCCTGAGGTGCGGCTGATACAATTTCTCGAGCTTTAGCATACAGGGGCTGGTCGAAAGTCACGATGCATACAGTGTGGCCATACCGTTTTGCATTCTCTAATGCACAAAGTAAAGTCGTATAGATAGTATTATAGTTACTGGCTGGTTGGTGAATAAATGGTAAGAATGAAATTTGAGATTTAGAATAATTCGTATGATTATTTGTTAAACGTTCAATAAAACCATTCCAACCGGGTAAAGACTCATTTTTCCATTTTCCATAAAACCATACTACATCAACTTTTTTGAGAAACGATACTGTTTCAGTTCCATAAACAAAATCTTTAACATTTATTTTACTGTAGCCTACTACACCGTCATTTGTATAAGTCTGTATCGGCACATGAGCTTTTGCCTTGAAATCATTTGCTGAAAGAGTTTCTTTTATTCGTGGCATAGGTTCTTCTAGTAAAACTGAATGTTTTGGAGTAACAATTTGAATAATACCCATTATGTGGAGCGTGTTATTGCCGTCTAGCGTATTTACATTAATATCAGCATTATCTGCAACGTATTGAATAAGAGTGCCACTTTCTGGTGGTAGGACATGAGGAGGACGATGGAAAACTGCTGCTGCCTCGTACATTATTGTATCATTATAAGATGCACATAAACCAAAAGCCGAAAAGATTTGTATAAGACGTTTAGACCCGAACCTTCGATGAAAAAAAACTGCGAGGCCTAATTGTAATTTAGATTTAAAAGACCTTGGTCGAACAGCAGTCATGATACAATGGCAAATATTTGTGCATATTAATTTTAAATGATCTAAATTTGATCTTTTATTTTTTAAAATCACTCGTTCCACAAGATATGTCAATGATTCTGGGATTTCATTATTTAAATCTTCGAACATGCGACTTGGTGGAGGGTAGTTAGAATTATCAAATACTGCGGTTTGAATATCTTCGCGAATAATAGCTGCAGCTGCGTCTAGGACTCTCAATCGTTCTTCTGTTTTATTCATTTTTTTTTTTCGTACCAGGCTTGATTCAAAATATCATGATGATTATCCACTAAGCATATGAATGTTGATGCTCCCGATTTCTCAGTGATAATAAGTTTATCACCATACTTTACTTTTAGTCGTAGCTTAATCTTTCTGTTATCTAGAGTCGTAGTTTTGCAAACCTTTTGTAATTCGTTCAAAGTGAACTGACAGTCATCGCTATTTTCAATGTAAGTAAATATTTCCTCCATTGCCAAATTCGTTGCTTCGTCTTTAGGACGACCCATTTTAGCTCCAGTGGAAGGTTTTAAAAAATTAGCATAGCAATCTCGATGATACTTAGCTTCAGCAGCAACTAAATCATATTCAAATTCGACTCGAGCAAGAACAGCTTTTGCTAAAGCATCGTCACGAGCCCGAGCTGTTTCCAGAATTGAATCTTTAAATTGAAGTGTACTTACTTGGCTGATTCGACGCCGAAAATCTGAGGATTTTCTCCTTTCACTTTCTTCATTTAATTTCTCGCCACAAAATAAGCATAGTTCTTTGAAACAAAAAGCTGATTCACTGATACGTGATCTAGTACGAGGAGGACTTTCTGTGGATGTACTGGCTTCTTGTTCTTCACGTTGTCTTTTATTAGCTGCAGCAATAGAAGACTTTCGAGTATAATTTTTACGGCAATTTTCATGTATTGTCACAGATTTCTGATTTTTGAGATATTCCGAAAAATCATCAGCTCTTTCGATACTTGCATTAATTAATGTCTTCATACCACGTTCAACAGTAACAACTTCACTTTCAGTTAAAAGTTTAGCACAAATAAAACAATATTCAGACATTTTCAATATAAAACTCAAAACAGCACAATATAGGTTAGAATAAACACGTGTTTTCACTACAGAGTGACGCTCAAGACTAACGGTAAAAACTAAAAAACACGCTTTTTATAGAAAACCGAACTAAAAAATAGAACATAAATTTTAATAAATTTAAATTAAGAGTTGATCGAGTTTAGCTTATATTATTGGTAACTTACGGGGAAGGGCGCCGTTGCCCGTGCAATCTGCGCCTCAGGTTGACGGACGGAAATTTGTATTACCCTTTGTTCCTGCTTGCCCTCCGAGGTGTTGCTCTGTTTATAGGCGATGGTTTCCCACTTAGCATTAGGTGGGTCATCTGCTTGGTCCGTCAATTATAACTATAAAAAAGACTACGTCAAAGGTAAATAAAACAAAAAAAAAACTACCCCGAAGCACGAAACCCAAGTCCACTTGCAGGTTTTGTCATTGTTACCATAAGTTTCTCTGTTCCCTATGTGGATAAAAACTTCATAGCAACATAGGTATTACATAGTTTTTTTTATAAAACACTTACAGAGAATTCTTCTAGCGTAGGAGTGTAGACAGGAGCCTCCGTGAAACAGGTACTGCAACTTGGTTCCTTTTTACGCCTATTTGAGCCTAACGATGATGATGACGTTGATGGTGTTGGTTTGTCTGTATTATTACTAGGATGTTCAATATCGTGTGTCTCTGCCCATGATGTCGACGGTATTGGTTGGTCTGTATTATTACAAGGATGTTCAATATCGTGTGTCTCTGCCCATGATGTCGACGGTATTGGTTGGTCTGTATTATTACTAGGATGTTTAATATCGTGTTTCTCTGCCCATGATGTCGACGGTATTGGTTGGTCTGTATTATTACTAGGATGTTCAATAACGTGTGTCTCTGACCATGATGTTGAAGGTGCTGGTTGGCCGGCGGGATATTCAAATTGTACGACATCTGGTGTTCTGAGCGAAGGAACTGGTTCGTATGCAGGATATTGAGAATTTGAGTGTGTTCCTGAAGATAATGTGGAAGGTTCTGGTTTATCTTCGGGAAATTTAGGATTTTGGACATTGTGTGTTCTTGAAGATGATGCACAAGGTTCTGGTTCGCCGGCGGGATATTCATGATGTACGACATCGGGTGTTCTTGAAGAAGATTTAGAAGCAACCGGTTGGTGTGCAGGATATTCAGGTTGTTCTAAGTCCTGTGTTATTGACAGTGATGTCGGACTTAATGTTCGGTCTATAAGTTCTGGAGGTTGTTCTGTAATTACTTGCACTGACCGTGCTGATGTAATTACTAGATGGCCAGAATTTTCGACCACGGTTTCGCTTGACGATGCTGAAAACGGTACTGATAAGTATTCATAACCTTCAGAAAATTGGCCTTCGAATGTTCTTAGCGACGATACTAAAGGCAATGGATGGTCTGCATTAGAATCAGGAAGTTTGTCAACGTTTTCGTTAGATGCTGTTGTTGACGGTACTGGTGGGTCTATAGAACATTTAAGATGTTCCATATCATCCACAGTTGATAATGGTGCTGGAGGTACTGGTAGGTCTGGTAAATACTCCTGAATATCCTCAGCATTAGAAGGTTCTTCATCGTTATCAACTTGAAACATTTCCTCGCCAGAGCATTCCCCTGCGTCATCATATACTAGTCGTTCATCTAAATCATCGTCAATTTGAGCCACATCGACGGAGACTTCAAAATTGCGCACTTCCGTTGACAGGTTCTGTTGTCGCGTTGTGTTGGTATCAAATTTCCCCTCAAATCAAAAGAAGTGCCTTATGCCATACCCGATCGAAGGCTTTTGCAATGTCCAAGCTAACTGCTAGAGCCTCTCCTTTTCTATCTATTGCCTCCGCCCACCGGTGAGTGAGATAAACCAGAAGGTCACCAGCTGATCTACCATGCCTAAACCCATATTGGCGATCACTAATAAGCTGATGCTGTTCCAGGTATTTTAGCAACTGGTTGTTTATGATAGACTCCATCACCTTAGATAGTAGGGAGGTGACTGCGATTGGCCTGTAGTTAGCAGGGTCGAACTTATCGCCTTTCTTGGGAACGGGATGCACCAAGGCAGTCTTCCAAGACGACGGAACCGTGCCGGCAGAGTAAGAGTGCCGAAACAGTCGCGTTAGAACCGGAGTCAGCTCAGGAGCGCACGTTTTAAGCACGACCGCAGGAATACCGTCAGGCCCACTGGCCTTGTTTACGTCGAGAGAGAAAAGAGCCTTACGCACATAACTCTGGGTAAAACTAATGTCACACAAAGAGCTTAGACATCGCGGGATCGAAGGTGGTGTTCTCCCTCCATCATTAAGAGACGAGTTTGAGGCGAAGAGTGTGCACAAAATTTCAGCTTTCTCTTGAGCGGCGTGGGCAAGGGTATCATCCGGTTTGCGTAAAAGTGGAAATGTAGATCGGCAGAAGTTGCCTTGTATAGCTTTGGACAGAGACCAGAAGGCACGCGAGCCAGAAAGCATCTTAACTAATCTCTGTCCAATTCTATCGATGTGCCTCAATCTAGCACTGGTTATAGCTTTTTTGTAGGTTCTGGAGGCAGTGTTAAAATTATTTTTGAAATCACCCACTGTGAGGGTGGGTTAATAATAAAAATTGTATGAGGTGCATAGTTATAAGAATTAAGTCAGTACATGCCTAACGCTGGTGTATCATTAACACGTCCATACATGGCGCAGTCGGGAAATTTAAATTAAAGTAGAAAACTCTGGAAACATGGAAAGTATATTGACGCCGCCGTCTTCGTTTTGTTTTGACAAAAATGCATCGGACGCAAATAACATTCATGACAAATGGATCAAGTGGAAAAGAAGTTATGAAATATACAGTAAAGCGTGTGAAATAAATAAAAAATCATTGGAAATACAGGTGAACATTTTATTGCACGTGGTGGGTGAGCAGTGTCGAGAAATTTTAGATCAACTGCCAGAGAAATGCACGACTGTTGAAAACATATGGAAAAAGTTGGATGAACAATTCAAAACAAAAAGAAACGTAACGGTTGAACGTCATAGATTTTTTATTCGTGATCAACGTGACAACGAAACTATCGAGCAGTATGTGTTTGAGTTGGGAAAATTAGCTCAAAATTGTGAGTTTCGTGATTTGCACGACGAACTGATCAAAGATCGGCTGGTGTGTGGCGTTTCAAGTGCAGCCATTCGTGAACGGTTATCAACAGAGGATGACCTGTCACTAAAAAAGGCGATGGATATTTGCCGTGCTGCCGTGGCATCCCGGACCTATTCGGAGAAGATTAAGCCTGAAAGAGAAGATATGCATAATGTTCATCAAGTAAAACAAATGCAAAATCACATTGCACTTGTAAAGTCGAAGATATCATCGTCACGAGGACAAATAAGAAGCCAGGTACCCGACGACGCAGCGAAGTTCGAGCGATGGAGTGGAGGGCGCGGCGATCGCGCGGAGTCGCGTTGCCAGCGCGCTGTTGGGCCGCGCGAGCGCCCCCTGCCGACCAGAGGCCGTGGCGCAAGCCAGTGGCGTTCGGTTGCGGGTTCGAATAATCAGTGTAGTTATTGTGGAATAGTGCATAAAAAGTTTGAGTGCCCAGCCTATGGCCAAAAGTGTGCGCGGTGTTTAAGGATGAATCATTTTGCCCGGGTTTGTGGGGTGAATTATATTGAGAACTCTGATAGTGAATTAAAACAGCTGTCAAAGTACATTAAAGTGTTGGCCGGTCTAAAAAAATGCTGTGTTGGATATAGTGAAACCATATTGGAAATATAAGGAGGATTTGTCGTTTGCTTATGGTCTTATTTGGAAAATGAAAGGGTTGTGGTACCCAAATCATTACGAAAAGAAATGTTAAGTAGAGTACATATTGGTCATATGGGGTTGGAAAAACTAAGTTAAGGGCTAGAGAAACGATATTTTGGCCAGGCATTAATAATGACATAGTAAATGTAATAAATGATTGTGATGTTTGTCTCGCGCATAAGAAATTGAATCAAAAAGAAAAATTGCAGCCTCATGAAATTCCAGATAGTCCGTGGGTTAAAGTTGGCACTGACCTGTTCCAACTAAAGGGTGTCAATTATTTAATTATAGTAGATTACTATAGTAAATTTTTTGAAATAGTGGCACTACAGTATACTGATTCTATGCATATAATAACATGTTTAAAAAATATTTTTTGCCATTATGGAATTTCAACTGTGGTGATTTCAGATTGCGGGCCCCAATATAACTCAACTTTCTTTAAAGAGTTTGCTATGGAATGGGGATTCAAACATGTAACTTCCTCGCCTCACTATCCACAATCGAACGGACAAGTAGAACGTACTATTCAGACGGTAAAAAATATAATGATTAAAACTAAAGAAACGGGGTCTGATTACCGTTTAGCTATATTGGAATATTTAAATACACCATTATCGTTAGAGTTACCTTCGCCGGCAGAGTTACTACAGAGTAGGAAGTTAAGAAGCATTTTGCCCATATCAAAAAAATTGTTAAAGCCAAAAGTACACGAAAACATAAGACATATATTATTAACTAGACTGGACGAACAAAAATTTTATTATGATCGGAATGCTAAAAACTTAAAAAAATTAATTGTAGGACAAAAAGTAAGGATTTATGATTTAAATATTAAAAGATGGATACCAGGTACAATCAGTGGCGTGCATAGAGGGTATGCACAGGGTATGCAGGTGATATAAAATGAATGAAAATCTTCAGAACGAGTTATAAAAAACTCAAGGATAGCCATTGTAAGAGTTATAAAAAGTCTACCCTTAAGTTTTTAAAACTCGTATTGAAGATTTTCTTAATTTTGTATTGTCTGCATACCCTGTGCATACCCTCTATGCACGCCACTGGGTACAATAACCCGCGTTTTGAATAATAGATCGTATGAAGTTACAAATTCAAAAGGCAAAAAATTAGTTCGTAACAGGCGACATATTACGGTAGATAGGCCGGAAAGACAAGACACGCTTCACTATGGGTTTGAGTATGACGATATAGGCTTAAATACAGATGTTAACGTAGTACCTTACCAAACTCAAAATATGCGTACAGGTACGATAGAGAATAATTATGTGTCTCGTTCTGGCAGGACAGTGAGGCCTCCGGATAGATGGGGGTTTACGTCTGGCTCGGAATAAGGAGCTTTACGGCGAAAATGTGCATAATATAAAAGTTAAGAAAAATATTATTATGTATGTGGTAAATTTGATATAAGTTCAATATTGAGTTTAAATTCATGGATAAAAAATAAGGTTATTGATGTAATAAGGTTAATGTGTTTATTGATTTTGTATTTTTACACTAGAATTTTGCTGAAAAAGTGTTTATGTAATGTAAATTTGTCTTTAAATTCTTTACGATTTAATTAATCTCAAATGCATTTTGTGATGAAATGATTATTTGATTGATTTGTAATTTAATTAATTTTGGAAAGAGGAAGGTGAGAGTGATTGTTAATTTTTAGTTTATTTTTAAGGGGAAAGATGTGAGGGTGGGTTAATAATAAATATTGTATGAGGTGCATAGTTATAAGAATAAAGTCAGTACATGCCTAACGCTGGTGTATCATTGACACGTCCTTACACCCACGATCTGTAACAGGCCTGTTTAAGGTTGTAATTAAATGCCAAAACCTTTCTAATATTTGTCAATATTTTGCAACATTTTTAAGAACGATCTTATTGCGTTTAAACCATTACCGGCCCACTACAGGACACGTGTCTTCTCTCAGAATGAGCAGGATTTTCGCCCTAGTACACTACGCTGACCAATTGCAGAGTGGTGGAATTCGCGTTGAATAAAACCTTTTAGAAAATTATGGAGAACTCTCAGGCATACGGGGTTTCCCCGCGTTTTTTTCCTTTATCGTTAAAGCAAGTGATATTCAATTATTTAAAAACGCTCAAATATCCGATAAGTTAGAGGTGCTGGAGATAGAACATGGCCAGGGTCACATTTCCTTCAAAGTGAAGTGGAACTCTTGAACACTTCCATTAATAAGTATTACTGATGGAATCATTAATCTCACGATTTTCGTTGACCGTCTGATATTTACCAATACTTAGTTTGCTACTTAATAAAATACTGCGTTTATTACGACTGTAAATACTTAAAACTGTCAATATTTAAAAATAGTATGACTCTCAACCCAAACAAATGTTTTCATGTAAAATACTGTAGAAAAAAAAAACGGTTGTCTCTAGCTATTCTACTGGAAATGTAGAACTACAAGAGTTGCGAGAAATAAGAGATTTGGGAGTTACTATTGAAAGTAAACTTATTAGATCTATAATTAAAAATTTCACATCGCTAGAGCAATGCATTCAACAATGCTCAAATACTCCCGATGTTATCGTTGTCACAGAGGCTAATATATCTGACTCATTAAGTCGTTTATATAATCTTTATTCTAATTCAGTAGAACTATATAAAGACAAACTAACTAAGTCATGTATTGGTCACATTTAAGCTAGATCCCGCTCACAAGAAGTTTACACGGCAGCGCTCGGAACTTCTCTGGCCGATCATCGCGCTATTGCATTCGCATGCATTGAACCACAGCGGCTACAGGATGTTCCGAAATTTAGAATTACATATAACAATAAAAATCTTTATAAATATCTTGATGAAATAGATTGGCAGCCTATTAAGAATATTATATGTCCCTATGAAATATATAACATAATAATAAATAATATTAAATCGTGTTATAAAAAATCGGAAATTAAATTAAGAAATTATGACAGACATAAATGCACTACTAATACAATTACCATCTTATCTTAATACATATAAATCTCCTGTCACGATGTTTGTCCGCGATGGACTCCTAAACTACTTAACCGATTTTAAATTAAATTGGCACACCGTGAGCAGTCTGGTCCAACTTAAGAGATAGGATAGCTTAGGTCTTTAATTATAAAATTCAAAATTCATTTATTTCAAGTAGGCCTAATATAAGCACTTTATAGTCGCAATTTTATTTTATTGCAAAATATTTGTCTATGATTAATTGACAGTCACAACTCACATGTTATATATAAATACTACTATACTCATTTAAGGCTTAGCGATACTGAATACTTTAAAAACAAAATCAAACGCAGACGAAGTCGCGGGCAACAGCTAGTAAATAATAAAATTAAAAACGCATGCGCCCATAGAGATAGTCTTTTTATGCAGTGGCTAAAAGACCCTGGTGATAAAATATTAAAACTTAAATATAATAAATCAAGAAATTATGCTAATAAAATAATCCAAAAAATTATTGAGAGTAAAAGGAACCCAAAAATGTTATGGCAAATACTCAATGAAATTACTGGTACAATTAAACAATCTTTGGATAATATAATATTAAATGCACTACAAAATAAACATACTGATACTAAAGAAATTGCAAAAAAAATTGCAATAAAATTTCACGAAAATGTTAAAAAGATTTTACCAAATTGTAACACTACACTACTAGATAAATCTACTTATGCCCATCCCGCTAATGTTTTAATGCGAATCAAAAAAGCAACACCTGCCACAGTCTTAAAGATAACAAAATCATTAAGATTCGATAAAGCGCCAGGTGTAGATGCCGTTAGAGCATTGGACCTAAGACATATAGGCCAAAAAATATTACCAGTTTTAACAAAGCTGATAAACACAACAGTCCAAACAGGAGAATACCCAGTTGAAC
This sequence comes from Pararge aegeria, assembly GCF_905163445.1. NCBI lineage: Eukaryota > Metazoa > Arthropoda > Insecta > Lepidoptera > Nymphalidae > Pararge > Pararge aegeria. The sequence goes on along the minus strand of NW_024396991.1, from coordinate 33,291 downwards.
TAAAATCAGGTATAGTCAGACCGGTACATAAAACCGGAAGTCGTAAAGATTATGAAAATTACCGACCCATAACGATTCTACCTACTCTCTCTCTACGTCGTGTTCCTCATTGCTGAGGGTCGTGACCCCTTCCACTTACAACTTTATGGACGATTTTGTGCCATTTGACTCGGCTTTGAGCAACGTTTAAAGCCGTATGCACTTTGGTGTCGAGAGCAGTGCGGATTTGATCCGACCAACGAATCGGGCTACGTCCTCGAGGTCTCTTTCCTTCCACTTTGCCAGTGACCACTATCTTTTCAAGGTTGTCTCCATCTCTTCTGGCAATGTGACCGAAGTACTCGAGAATCCTCTTAAGACAGGTGGTTGATAGCCTTCTTGTAATTTTAAGCTGTCTCAAAATCGATGCGTTGGTCCTGCGTGCCGTCCACGGGATTCGCAACATTCTCCTCCAGCACCACATCTCAAAAGCGTCAATACGTTGTCTATCAGCTGCTTTAATGGTCCATGTCTCAGCTGCATACGTAAATATAGGAAAAATAAGTGCGCGGACCAGACGCACTTTTGTCTTGATTGAGATATTCCTGTCTTTCCACGTCCTATGTAGCTGTGACATTGCGCTTTTGGCCAATCCGATTCGCCTTCGAACTTCAGTTTCACAAGAACCAGTGGCACTAATATTGGAACCCAGGTAAATAAAGTTCTCCACGATTTCGAGATTTAGCGAGCCAGTGAGCTTTTTTTTTTTTTTTATTAACGATAGGCCAGCGTTTGACGACAATCATGCCCGTTAGAAAGCAATGATGAGGTCTAGGTTGGAGCACGCTTGCCTAGAAAAAGCCTATTCACTCTAGCCTTGAAGGTACTTAAATTATACGTGGCAGGAAACACAGTTACCGGGAGGGCGTTCCACATCTTAGCGGCACGTATCAGAAACGTGGATAAAAAACGTTTCGTGCGTGTTGATTGGATATCAACCACATAAGGATGCCACCGCTCTCGGTGTCTCGCTGTTCTGTGGTAGAACGGGGAAGGGGGAACAAGATTGTGAAGTTCCTGAGCACACTCACCGAAGTATATCCGGCGGGTTGGTGTAGAAAACGTCACATGTGTTTTTAATGTTCTCTGATTTTAAATTTGTTTAAAATATAATTTAAAGGTAATCTAAACTTAGAAATGTTATATTAACATATCTTCCACATACCAGCAAGCAATCCAAATAAAAAATCCTTAAGAACTTCACATTTTATTGTAATCAACACTAATCGGAATTTACAACAAGAAAATGGAGAATTTGGCATCCATTGAACACTCTATTTCTGCATTAACTGAGCACTTTAATGCACGAATGGCTGAGTTTCAGCGCGTCATTCAGACATCCATCCCAGCAACCAGTCCAAATTCCAATGTTGCAGCACAGTTTGGTGCATTTAGAGTATTTGTCTTGACATCACTTGAAAGCCTTCAATTACAAGTCCAGGTGCTCTCTAAGCAGTGTGATAATATGGAGACACGAACCAGGAGGAAAATGCTGCTGCTGCATGGTGTACCTGAAGTGCAAAAGGAGAGTTTGCTCGCAACAGTTGCGGAGGCATTGTCCAGCAATCTTAGAATGCCAGAACTGACCGAAGCCAAACTCAGTTATTGCAAGCGTTTGGGCCAATTAAAGGATGGCAAGGCTCGTGTTGTATTGATCAAGTTTTGTGACTTGTCTATCCGTAATCAAGTTTGGTTTTCAAAAAAACAGCTTAAAGGCACTGGGGTCACTTTATCCGAGTTTTTGACGAAGGAGCGACATGACGCCTTTCAGGCAGCGAGGCAAAAGTTTGGAGTTTCTCGATGCTGGACGCGGGATGGGTCCATAATTGTTCTTGGCGCTGATGGTAAGCGCCATCGAGTTTTTTCAGTTGCAGAGGTGAAATTGATTGGATTAAAGTCCGGTTGAGGTGTGCAACCACGTCTGCCGCGTCGGATCAAGCTAGTGCTATAGCGAGTGCAAGTGTTGTGCCAGTGCATTCTTATGCTGCAGTTCCCTCGTCTAAAACAGTCAAGCCTCAGGTCGAAAAGCCTAGGCGAGCTGTTAGAAGGTAATGCCTGCCTTTTATGAGATTTCCAGAGTCTTCAATTGGTTTCAAACATTGTATTGTTCACTATTGTTTCCCTTTGCAGAAAGTCTGCTTTGCTGATTTTGCACTGGTGTAGGTACTTAAATAATTATAGTCTCGTTTAGTTAAAACTTGACATAACCTCTTTTTCGACTATTGTACCCTCAATAAATTTTATTTCAATTTTCATTTTGTATTCACAAGTCACAACAATGTTCAATGTCAATCTTGTCTTTTTGTCAATTTCCAGCCACAGACAAGGACGAGCTAAACGTTTTGATTTTGCAATCCAGTTTGCGTTTAAAGCAAAGAGTATACAAACATTACCGCAGAGCATTAAGTTGTGGTTTGTTCGATCGCGTACCATTACTAACCGCTCATATTAATTTAAATATTGATTGTGTAGCTATTAGTTTTTTTTTTATTTTTAAGATTTTGGTTTTTCTTTTTTGATTTCCTTGTTTAGTTTAATTTTTTTATTTTTTTTTGATTTACAAATAATTTCTTGTTCTTTTTCTCTTTTATTTTATTCTATTTTTTTTTTTTTTTTAATTTGTTTTTGTTTATTTTTTTTCTTTTCCTTTTTTTCGCTTGTAAACTTCATTTATTTTTCGTATATATATATATATTTATTGTAAAATTGTATTTTATTTTATACATACATATTCTTTTTTTTATTATATTTATTATTATATTAAGCATAATTATTATAAGTATGACTTCTTCTTACAATAACTCAGATAGTGAGGGTGTTTATTGTACAGGCTCCTCTTTATCCAGCGACAGCTTCCATAGCACAGATGTACCACTTGGCTCTGTTTTAGACAATACGTTCACACCATTCCCTAAAAATTTTAATGTAGTTCATATCAATGCGCAGAGCATTCCCTCGCACTATTCAGATTTTTTATCTACGTTTGATAACAAAGCAATTCATGCAATCTTGGTGTCGGAGTCGTTTTTGAAACCTTGCCTTCCATCAACTTCCTATTCTTTGCCTGGCTACCATCTCATTAGAAATGATCGAACAGGCAAGGGAGGGGGTGGTGTCGCCATTTACCTACGTTGTCACATTCCTTTTCGTATTTTAAATAAGTCCCCATCTTTATACTCTGAATCATCTGAACACATACTATTTGAGGTTCAAAGTGGTCAAAAAAAACTTCTACTTGGGGTTTATTATAGTCCTTCGCTTCATATTGATTATTTTGATACTTTAGAGACTATACTTGAAGAGTATTTAACAACAGTGGACCACTCTATCATTATGGGTGACTTTAATACGTGCCTTATTAAAAATGACTATCGTTCAAAACGTCTATTGTCTATTATTAACAGCTCTAATCTTGAAATATTACCTACGCATGCTACTCATTTTTTCCCCAACTGTTTTCCTTCCCAATTAGATCTCATGATTGTTTCTTCTCCAAATCTTGTAGACGCACATGGACAACTGCCGGCGGAGGCTTTTTCTTATCATGATTTGGTCTATGTTTCCTTTAGAATTCGTCCTCCTAAGGCAAAACCGACTATTGTTATGCGTCGTAGTTTTCGTAATTTTAATAATGATAAATTTATGGAAGATCTTAATAATATTGACTGGGATATTGTTTTTGACACGCCTTCTGTAGATGATAAGCTTAATATATTTAATTCACTTTTGACCCAACTTTTTGATATACACGCTCCGCTCCGGCCAATCAAAATTAAGCATCTTCCTGCACCATGGCTCACTAATGACATCAAGCTGCTTATGTCCAAACGCAATAAAGCAAAAAGTAAATATAAGTTAAATCCGACAGATGCCAACCTGACAAAATATAAAAAGCTACGGAATCGGTGTAGCAGAATTTGTCGAGATGCTCAGCGTGAATATATTCACTCATCAGTGGATCAAAAAAATGCCGACAAAGCTTGGAAATTTCTGGCTTCACTGGGAATCGGTCGTCAGCGTCAGCAAGATTCGCAAAGCATTGACTTGGAGAGCCTTAACAAACACTTTATAGCCAAATGTTCATTCAATGCGCTAATTAAACAAGGCACGCTTAATTATCTTTACTCATTGCCTACACACGAAAGACCTGAATCCAGTTCAAATTCAAATACAAATTCAAAATTCATTTATTTCAAGTAGGCCTAATATAAGCACTTTTGAAACGTCAAGTATGCATGTTTGTGTGACTCTACCACCGGTTCGGAAAGCAGATTCTACCGAGAAGAGCCGGCAAGAAACTCAGTAGTTGCTCTTTTCCAACATCAACATTTACAACCATTTTGCTATCTTGCGGGAGATGAGAGCGAGGCTGGCTGCTTCCATTCTACCTTGTCATTGAGGAATTCATCAAATGTATAGTAACCTCGCTGTACTAGATGCGTTTTTACACATTTTTTAAATGTATGCATTGGTAGGTCAAGAATTTCCTTAGGAATCATGTTGTAAAAGCGTATACTCAACCCCACAAAGGAGTTCTGCACCTTTCGCAGACGATATGCAGATATCACTAATTTATGACCGTTTCTGGTAAGTCGATTGTTAATTTCAGCTTTTGATTTATAAAGAGTAATATTTTGCCTCACAAAGACTATATTATTATAAATGTATTGCGAAGCTACTGTAAGAATACCTATTTCTTTAAATTTTTCACGAAGCGATTCGCGTGATCCAAGTTTATATATTGATCGTACGGCTCTTCTCTGTAGTATAAATATACTTTCAATATCTGCAGCTTTTCCCCACAGCAAGATCCCATAGGACATAATACTGTGAAAGTATGCGAAATAAACAAGCCTAGCTGTTTCAACATCGGTAAGCTGTCTAATTTTCCTGATTGCATATGCAGCTGAGCTGAGTTTACTCGCTAGGCTTTCTATATGGGTACCCCACTGTAGTTTACAATCTAAGGTCACTCCTAGAAAAACAGTGGAGTTTTCTATTTTAAGTGTTTCTCCATTTATTATGATGTTTTTATCAATTTTTTTTACGTTAGGCAAAACAAATTCCAAACACTTGGTTTTTTTTGCATTTAAAAGTAAGTTATTAACAGTAAACCAGTCTGACACATGTGACAAAGCACGGTTTACGTCGTCAAAATTATCTTTGTTTCTATCAGTCTTAAAAATGAGAGATGTATCATCTGCGAACAGTACAATCTCACAAGTGCCCCTGACATGGTGTGGCAGAATATTTATATACACCAGAAACAATAAGGGACCCAAAATTGAGCCTTGTGGGACACCCATTAAGGCAGATGATCCCTTAGACTTTATGTCTTTTACGCATACCCTTTGAACTCTATCACTTAGATAAGAGGCAATTAAATTGAGTGCAACGTTTTTGATACCATAGTGGCTTAGTTTTAATAACAACGTTTTGTGTTCAACGCAATCGAATGCTTTGGACAGATCACAGAAAACACCAATGGCATTCTGCGAACGTTCCCAGGCATCGTAAATATGCTTTATGAGTCTTGCGCCTGCATCCGTTGTACTACGACCTTTAGTGAAGCCGTACTGCTCCGGATGAAGTAAGTTATTTACATTAAAATGATTTAAAAGTTGATAAAGTATAATTTTTTCAAAGACCTTACTAAGAGTTGGCAAGATTGAAATAGGCCTGTAATTGTTAAGGTCATTTTTATGACCGGATTTAAAAAGTGGTATTAATTTACTACATTTCATTAGGTTCGGAAAAATACCCATATCAACACATTCATTAAAAATTACGGCTAGATAAGGGGCAATAACGTCAATAATGTTAGAAATGACCATCACCGACATACCCCACAGATCACCGGTTTTTTTCAACTTTAATAACCTGAAATTCTTTACAATATCTATTGCAGATATATGTTTAAAATTAAATAAAACATTGCACTCTTTAACATTATCTATCAATATACGCTGAGCTGCTATTGGTGAAGAGCTTAGAGAATCTGTTAACAAAATGGGAACATTCTGAAAGAAGTTTTCGAAAGTATTAGCAACCTCCCTGTCAGACGTCACTTTGTTCAGTGATACAACCGTCGATGAAGTTAAGAAGCATATTTTTGCTATTAAATCTGATGCGACTGGGGTTGATCGGATAAGTAGGAGAATGATAATTGCAGCGCTTGACGGTGTTTTGCCAGTATTGTCTCACATACTGAACTCATCATCACTTACTTCAGCTGCATTTCCCACCGTGTGGTGTAAAGCATATGTAGTTCCTATTCCTAAAGTTCGTAACCCTGTAAATCCTTCAAACTTTCGGCCTATCTCCATTCTTCCGTTTCTGTCTAAAGTTCTCGAACGTATTGTCCATCAGCAACTTAGCCTCTATCTTACCAGATATGATATTTTAAGCCCCCTCCAGTCCGGTTTTCGTCGTGGTCATAGCACAACAACAGCCTTGATCAAGGTCTGCGATGATATTCGTTTCGCTGTCGACAATAAACTCCTGACCGTGTTAGTTCTCTTAGATTTCAGTAATGCGTTTAACAACGTAGACTTTGATCTACTTTTGGCTGTTCTAAAGACAGTCAGCATTTCACCTCACGTTGTCAACTGGTTCCGGTCTTACTCATGTAATCGTCAGCAATGTATTCGTTCGGACAGTAAACTATCTTCCTTTCTTCCACTTCTTTCCGGAGTACCTCAGGGTGGTGTTCTCTCTCCGCTTCTATTTTCAATTTTTATAAACTCAGTGTCATCTGTTTTATCTTCGTCCTATCATTTTTACGCTGATGATTTGCAGTTTTATGCATCGGCGGCTTTTGATAATCTTGCCGTTGCCATTGATAATATTAATACTGATTTAAATAAAATTGCGGCTTGGTGTCGGTCATTTGGTCTCCAAGTAAATCCAAGTAAATCTCAAGTAACTATAATAGGCAGCTCTTATTTCCTTTCCTCTCTATCATATAACAGGTTACCACCTGTTCTATTTGAAGGTACTGTTATACCTTGGAAAAGTGCAGTCAGAGACCTTGGGCTAATTTTGGACAATACAATGTCTTGGGTACCTCAAGTTTCTGAAATGAGTCGCAAAATTTTTGCCGCTGTTGGATACTTGAGACGGTGGAAGAAGTTTCTACCGTTAAAAACTAAAATTCTCTTAGCTAATTCTCTTCTATTACCTATTTTAGACTATGCTGATATTTGCTACTTGGATTTATCAGAGACCATGCTCGATAAACTGGAGAGGCTGCAGAACGTATGTATACGGTTTATCTTTGGTATACGTAAGTTTGATCATGTGTCCGAGTATCGTTCTCGGTTAAACTGGCTACCAATTCGATCACGTAGGAACTTGCACGCTCTTTGTCTTTTATATTCTATTTAATTTTATCCTCAGACGCCACCATATTTAAAAGAGCTATTCAACTTTCTTGGTAGCAATGTTCAGTGCTATTTGAGGGCTAAGGATGACAACAGGTTGCATGTTCCTGCCAGTCACTCGCATGCGTATGGAAATTCTTTTACAGTCAAGGTGGTTATACTCTGGAATGGATTGCCAAGAGACATAAGACAGTCTAAATCATTAAGCATCTTCAAAAGTCGTTTAAAAGAATATTATCTATCTACGGAGTCATAAACTAATATATTTGCTCTGTATGTATTTGTGTATATTTATATTTATTTATATGTATATATATATATATATGTTTATATGTGTATGTATTTATTTCTGTATTATTTGTATTTGTATTAGCTGTTTATGTATTATTGTTATATATAGTAGGTGTAGTTTATGTTATAAGTCAAAAGTCAAAGTCAAAGTCAAAAATATCTTTATTCAAGTAGGCCCACAGGTGGCACTTTTGATGCGTACATAAGAACCACACGGTAGTGAGATGATGGCGATAACCACATTCGTAAACTTAAAACTAAAGCTGCGAGGGTTCCAAACGCGTCCTGGTCTAAGAAGAAGCCCACAACAAACTTAGCCGGGTGTTTTTTTTTTTTTTGTTATCACCATCTCACAATGTCATTTTAAATTATTAGAAGAGCAACCTAGTTAGAGCAATAATTTACACCCAAGCTTTTTTATCGTTTACGTAGTCCTTTATACTATAATAGGACTTTTCTATAAGCTTACGTTTAATACAAACTTTGAACTTTTTAAGAGACATCTCCAAGATGACAATTGGTAGTTTATTGTAGAATTGTATGCAATTTCCTTTAAACGAATTATGAATTTTATGTAACCTAGTATATTGCACTGAAAGTTTATTCTTACTTCTAATGTTTAAATTATTGCAGTCACATTTTTTCTTAAATTTAGAAATGGTTTTATGAACGTACATTAAATTTTCAAATATGTACTGACTATACACTGTCATTATTTTAAAATCTTTAAATTTATCTCTCAATGACTCTCTCGGACCCATTTTGTAGATAGAACGAACAGCCCTCTTCTGCAGCACGAAAATAGTGCTAATATCAGCAGCATTACCCCAAAGTAAAATTCCATATGACATAATGCTATGAAAGTAACTAAAATATACCAGTCTCGCAGTTTCTACGTCGGTCATATGGCGTATCTTCTTTACCGCATAGGCAGCAGAACTAAGCCTGTTCGATAAATTATTTACATGAGGGCCCCATTGAAGTTTAGAATCTAACGTTATTCCTAGAAAAACTGTCGTATCCTCCAGTTTCAGTTCCTCATTATTAAGTAGTACAGTGGTTTTCACGTGTTTAACATTAGGTAAAGTGAATTTTATACACTTGGTTTTTTTCCGTTAAGAACCAAATTATTAGCTTCAAACCACTGTACCACTTTAGCGAGAGAGTTGTTTACGTCGTCAAAAGCTAGTTCACGTCGATTTATTTTAAAAGTCAGTGATGTATCATCGGCAAACAGAACTATCCCGTGTTTATCCTTGGCAAGGTAAGGAAGGTCATTAATGTAAATAAGGAACAGAAATGGTCCTAATATAGACCCCTGTGGGACACCTATTTTCATAACTGATCCATTAGACCGTTTTCCATTCACGTCGACTTTCTGAATTCTATCGCGTAGATAGTTACTCATTAAGTCTAGAGCTACACCCTGAATTCCATAGTGGTGTAGTTTCCTAACTAACGTTTCGTGTTGAACACAATCAAACGCCTTAGATAAGTCACAGAACACACCAAGTGCATCACGTGACTCCTCCCAGGCTTCAAATATGTTTTGTATTAGCTCAACACCTGCGTCGATTGTTGAGCGACCCCGTGTGAAACCAAATTGCTTAATATGAAGTAAATTATACTTATGAAAATGGTAAAGTAATTGATTTAAAATGAGTTTTTCAAAGATTTTACTGAAAGTGGGTAGTACGGATACTGGTCTAAAGTTAGTGGGGTCAGAAGTACTACCCGATTTAAACAATGGAACTATTTTACTAAGTTTCATTAAGTCAGGAAACACACCACAATCTATACAATTATTAAATATTAAGGCTAAATCGGGTGCAACAATATCAATTAATGATTTGACAACGTTTACGGAAATGCCCCACATATCATTTGTTTTTTTATTAATTAATAATTTAAAGGCTTTAATAACGTCAGAGCCACTAACATGCGTGAATTTAAAGAATGGTTACACTCAGGCACATTTTCCTTTAATAGAGAGAGAGCCATATCTGGTGAAGAGTTTAATGATTCTGTTGTGGAGACGGGAATGTTGGTAAAGAAGGTTTCAAAAGCAGTAGCCACCTCGAAATCTGTTGTTAAGGCTTTATTATCTACATTAAGTTTAAAGTTAATATTTCGTGGTGTTACTCTTCCCGTCTCCTCATTAATTATGTTCCAAGTAGTTTTGATTGCATTGCTGCTATTTTTAATTTTATTTTTGATGTATCGCGTCTTTTGTAAGTGGCAAGCGCGTTTAAAATTCTTGGAAAACAATTTAACATAATCCCCAAACTTATCACCAGTGTTAAATTGACGTTCAGCATACAATTCGTACAGCTTTTGCCTATTTTTATGAAGTTCAACTGTCGCCCACTCACTAAAATTTAATGTATCAGTAATCACAACCGACTTACTAGTAAATATAGAATGAAATAGTCTATTAAAGGTATTGAAAAAGGAGCTGTACATTGCATTTGGAGTCGCCCCTGAGGGTAGGAATGGGAGGTCATTTACTAGGCTAATTCTTATTTTCTCTATGCGGTTGGATGTTACAGGAACAAATGTTATTTTACGTTTAGAAACATTTTTCTTCACATTTTCAAATTGAATAATTTGACCACAATGATCAGAGTCTAATTTACTAATAATATTTTTGCTTATAGGAATTATATTTGTAAAGATGTTATCCAAACAGGTGGCGCTAGTAGCAGTTATTCTTGTGGGCTCCATGAACATATTTGATAGATTGTAAGTTTTAAATAAATTCAATAACTTGATACTTAAAGAGTTATTTTCTAAAATGTTTACATTAAAATCTCCGCATATTATTAACTTTTTATTACACTTTGATATTTTAAATAACACTTCATCCATTACCTTTTCAAAAAGTTCAAAGTTTGACAAGGGTGGCCTATAAACAGTAACAATTATAAATTGCTCTAGTTCAACCGAGGCTAGCTCTATTGTCCGTTCAACAGAAAGGCTAACAATATCGTTTCTGTTTTTAAATTTTAAAATTTTTATTTAATAAAATTAAAGAGCCTCCATGAATCGCTGTAACCCTGGTGAAGGAACTACCAACCTGGTGGTTACCAAAATTAAACAAATATTCATGGGTTTTCAACCAGTGCTCAGTTATACATAAAATGCTAATGTTAAAATCATTTAAAAATAATTCAATCTCTAAGTCTTTTCCTCTAATACATTGAATATTTTGGTGAACCAAGTTGATATAATTAGAATTAGATTTTTTATTATATTTTTGGTTTAATAGTACATTGTGCGACCCCTTACTATAATTTTTTTCATATATGCCTGAGGGAGACTCAGTTGTCTGCTTTTCTAAGCAAGAGAAAACCTCTGTTGTCTCCTTAACTAGTTTAAACTAAAATGACTTGGAATAATTTCCAAGGTTTTCATGTCAAAACTATTACACTGCTCAATAAAAGCAGCTGGTTTAGCCAAGTTCTTGGCTGTTATGGTAAAAAAATATGATAGCGAAACAGCTATCTGTTGTTTAAAATAGTGTGATAGGTAATATCTATCTCGGTACAAATTATAAGTAGGATTAGCACATTTGCTAAAGTCTATAACATGAAATTTCTTATTATATGTACATAAATTTTACAAAGTCATATTTAAATTATACCTAATAGTATTTTCTTGGTGTGGCAAGTTATGAAAATAAGGAAATGTGTATAATACAATACTATTTACATTTAATGTATTTAAAGAATCAATAAGTTTAATCAGCTCAGGTTTGTTAACATTCCCTCTATTTCCCATTATGATAATTAAATTAGTTTTACAGTCAAATATATTCCTATTTCTACAAATTGCAGCTACAATAGCTTTTAAATTTGAGTTGGGTAAACAGTAGTTCAAAACTGTGTGTCCATTCAACTGAGAGTTAAGATATAAGCCCATGTTACATCCAATTTCATCGCTGTACATAATTGTTTTTATTGAACTGCTACTATGAGCATTTGCTTCAATAAAGGAATTATTATTAATATTTATGTTTTGTGATTTTGAGTTACTTAACCTGACACACACCTTTCTCACATTAGAGGGTGATGACACTGATGACACAAACTGGGGATGACTGCCTATACTATCAAAACTATGGGTAGATAGTGAAGTTAATTTACCACTGGGTTGTTCTGTCTTATGCCATTTATCTGAAGTCTGTGTGTACTCAGATATCATTTGCCTTTGATACATGTCAAACTTTACTGCCAGTGTACGTAAAGAAGTCTGTAATCTGGCTATTTGTGCTTCTAGGATTTGTGTGTCAGATTCATAACTTAATCTATTACTTTCTAACTGTGAACTATACATTTTAATTTCATTCAATAATTCTAAACGTTCTTTCTTTGGTTTCAGAGATTTAACAGAATTTTTATGTACTTTTAACAGTTTCTGTGTTTTTTTAATATATCGGTTAACTTTGATATACTTTTTTAGTTTCCTACTGCTGCAGGGATTGACTACTGTATCTAATTTGACTATCAATAAATTAGAGAAGTTGGTATTAGCAGTAGACATTTCAGCAGCAGCAGTAACCAACTGCGGGGCCCTATCAACTAATTCTTCATATAGGCTTTGAGTGTGTATTGCTGTTGTGTTATGGGCAGCATCTTCCAGTTTGGTGATCTGGTGGTGGGCATCACTTAGCTCCCGCTGCAGGGTAGTAATCTGGCTCAGAGCCTCCTCATACTCAGCACGGCACTCATCAAACCAAACTCAACAAACATCACTTTATTAGGTTGTTCGGAAAGTCATTTCGTTTTTTCCCGCCAGAGGACTTAATTACGTTTTTTCGAAACTAACTTCACACTTAAGTCCCATAACCATTATATGTCTTGAGAGCTGATATTGCAAGGCTTGTGTGTGAAAAAGTTCTATTAATTCTACCCAGTAGTTTTTGGTTGGTGCCCTTTTAAATATGGAGAGCAATAAGCAGCATTTTCGTCATATTTTACTTTTTAACTTCAGAAAAGGTAAAAATGCTGTCCAAGCGAGAAAAAAAAAAAGGATGTGTATGGAGAAGGCGTGTTAACAGTACGCCAGTGCCAGAACTGGTTTGCAAAATTTCGATCCGGCAATTTTGATGTCGAAGATGCACCACGGTCTGGAAGGCCGGTCGAAGCTGACAAAGATGCGATAAAGGCATTAGTTGATGCAAATCGGCGAATCACCACACGAGAGATCGGTGAGAGGTTAAATTTGTCGAATTCAACTGTTTATGGCCATTTGAAAGGCATGGATTATTCATTATACGAAAACTGTCTTTCATGTTCCCCAAAAAAAACGAAATGACTTTCCGAACAACCTAATACTAATAACTGAAGTCTATCGCGCTCTTCTACAATGTCTACATACTTTATGTGCAAATCCGATAGTTCTAATTTTAGTCTATTATTATTCCCAAGGACGTCTAATAATTCTTTTTCGTTTTCGTCTCTTTCATTATTCAATTGGGTGCATAGCTCCTTGCTTGCCTTTAATTCTTTCAGGGCCAATTGTAATTTGGATTGCTCCTGGCGCGCTAAGGCTCTGCGGGTCATCATTTTGTAATTAATTAATTAATTAATGAAACAAGGAGTAATCACCCAAAGAATGCGAAATGACAGGTAGGTTTCGGTATTGCAGTGTATTGTTATAACAATTGCAGCGTTACACTTGGGTAACGGGCAATTGCATATACACGTATGTGTTTTTTATGCGCTAAATAGTTCTGTCAAAGCCAAAACAGCTACTAGCACTCTTTAAAAACACCAAAACAGAAGTTTAAAATTCAAGTTTTACTAACCTAACTGTAACTTTGTTTACATCGACGAAAACTTTTCTTACGCACTTTTAACACTTAAACTATTAATATATACTACTATTTATTATATAAATTAGGCGATTAAATTGGATTTGGGCACTAAAAACACACAAAATAAATTAAAATAACAAAATAAAGTACAGAGATCTTTGAAAAGCTGTTATAGGCGGTGTTGTTATATATTTTTAAAATTGCACTATCCCGTTTCCATACTCCTGTTCTTCTTTCATTAAGGGTTGTCTGGAGGAGATCGCTTAAAGCGATAAGACCGCCTTTGCGCATTGTTATTCTTCTTATATTTATGTTTGTTACTTACAATTTGAATACGTCGCCCGGCGCGTAGGCGACGATCGCGGTGGGAACTTCGCTGCGCCGGCGCGGGCTGCCGGCCGCGCGACCTAGTTTATTTTCGCATACTACGGCTTTCGCCTGGGTATGCTTGTGAATTAAATTTTGTGTGTAAATAATTATATATTTATGTTATGTGGATGAGTTGGTGTGAATGTGTACGTAGTGTGATGTATGTAATACGAATACTTATAATAACTATGATATATAATATTATAGTGTATTGTGGTGTGTGAATGAATAAATAAAATAAACTGGTATATATGTGTTGCCTCAATTTTTGCTGTGTAATGTGCTCTTGTTATATTTAAATATTATACTTCTGATTTTAAAGTCTTGGTGCGTGTTAATTCAATCAAACCTTACGCACCCCCCAAACTGGTGACCCTCGTTAAGAACACTAACGTTAAATATGAGTAGCAGCAGTGAGGACACGGCCCGCTCGCAGGTCAACACGCGAGTCCGCCAGAAGACCCGAAAAGCGGAACGAGTGAGTGCCGTTGGTGAAGAGCTGGTGTCGCCTATATCCGTGAAGCATATTAAGGCCCCTCCTTTTTGGGCAGAAAAACCAAATATTTGGTTTCGACAAGTCGAGGGACAATTCAAAATGTACGGCATCACCGACGAGGAAACCAAATTCTACCAGGTGCTATCTTCGTTGGAGAGACAGTACGCAGCAGAGGTAGAAGATATTATTACTGGCCCGCCCGACTATACACGGCTTAAAACGGAACTAATAAAAAGGTTATCCGCGTCCAAGGAAAATAAAATAAAACAGCTCCTGACGCACGAACAGATTGGCAGCCGCAAACCGTCGCAATTCTTACGACATCTGCAACACCTGGCAGGATCGGATAAACCGGCAGATTTTTTAAAGACTATTTGGACCAGCCGGTTGCCCGCAGATATGCAGTCTATAGTCGCGTCCCAACAAACTTTAACGTTGAATGCCCTTGCTGACCTCGCCGACCGTATTTACGACATTGCCACCCCACCGGACCAGGTAGCCGCTGTGACGTCATCATCAGCAATAGACGTGCTAGCCCAGCAAGTTGCGGAACTCACTAAGCAGGTTAGTGTGCTTGTTGCGCGTGATAACCAAAGGTCGAGGTCGAAAGAACGCGGTAGAACTCGTGGGAGTAAACACAACCGATCGCGATCAAGAAGATCGACTCCCAACAACCGCCGGTTTCCAAGCTGTTGGTACCACCACAAGTTCGGGTCGAGTGCGGCCAAATGTGTGCAGCCCTGTAATTTTAACCCGACGTCGGGAAACGGCCGGAGCAATCAGTGATGGCGGCCAACGATTGCAGTAACCCCACTGGTCGCCTATTCATCACGGACCGCGACATTAAAGTGAAATTTCTTGTGGACACCGGTAGTGATATTTGTGTATTTCCTGTTAGTGCAATTCGTGAACGTCGATGTAAAACGTCTTTTACGCTCTGTGCCGCTAATGGCTCGGATATCAACACTTACGGCTACATTCAGCTGACATTAAATATAGGTTTACGCCGTAAATTTCGCTGCTGTGCTGATATTGGACGCTGTCCAATATCAGCACAGTAGCGAGTATTGTATCGTCCGATTTAATTGTAACGAGTGTGAAGGTTTCGACTGGCGGCAGCAGCAGGTACCACGACATTCTGTCCGAATTTCCTGATATCACCCGCCCCGCTGGTACACCAGGTACAGTTAAACACCACACACAACATCACATACGCACTACACCTGGCCCCCCAGTGTCATGTTCACCCCGCAGGCTAGCTCCAGATAAGCTGAAGATAGCCAGACAAGACAAGACAAGTTTGACGCGATGCTGGCGAACGGTACCGCTCGTCCATCTGACAGTCCGTGGTCATCACCTTTGCACCTTGCGACCAAAAAGGATAATGGCTGGCGTCCTTGCGGCGATTACAGGCTACTTAACGCAAGGACGATACCGGACAAATACCCCATACGCCATATCCACGACTTCACCCACAGTCTATCCGGTTGTAAGTACTTTTCAGTTATAGATTTAGTCAAGGCTTACAACCAGATCCCCGTAGCTGAGGAGGACATACCGAAGACGGCTATTACGACCCCCTTCGGATTATACGAATTTCCTTTTATGACGTTTGGGTTGAGAAACGCTGGTCAGACATTTCAGAGGTTCGTCGATGAGCTGACACGTGGACTTGACTTTTGCTATCCATACCTCGACGACTTTTTGGTATACTCCAGGACTCAGGAAGAGCACGAAGAGCATTTTCGTCAACTCTTCACACGCATGCAAGAATACGGTGTGCTTGTTAACACGGCAAAATGCGTCTTCGGTGCACCTGAAGTTACGTTCCTGGGCTACCAGATCTCGGACAAGGGTACGAAACCCTTAGATGGCAAGGTCAAGGCCATGGCGGATATTACCATCCCCAAGACCCTCAGGGAACTGAGACGCTTCTTGGGCATGATAAATTTTTACCGGCGATTTTTACCTAATGCTGCCCAAATCCAGGCCCCTCTAAACGCCTTACTGACCGGATCCGTCAAAGCTTCCCACCCGGTCGTCATAAAAGGAGAATCATTGCAAGCCTTCGAGGACTGCAAAAAGAGCCTGTGTGAGGCAACCCTACTGGCGCATCCTAGCGCTGATGCTAAGTTGGGTCTCGTTACAGATGCTTTTGACATGGTAATCGCTGCAGCCCTTCAACAACATGTGGACGGAGCATGGCAGCCCCTTGCATTCTTCTCGCGCAAGTTAAGCCCATCGCAGGTGAAGTATTCACCATACGATCGCGAGCTCCTTGCAATATACGAGGGTATTAAATACTTTCGCCACATGCTAGAGGCCACTCACTTCACTGTCTATACTGATCACAAGCCGCTATGTTACGCTTTCCACGAACGGAAAACTAACTGTTCGCCGCGTCAGTATAGACATCAGTATAGAACTACACGTTCAGGAAGACGAGTACGCTTCCCGAATTATTATCGTCCGTAGACACGGCCTCTGGAGGGGAGTGATGTAGGCAACACATATATACCAGTTTATTTTATTTATTCATTCACACACCACAATACACTATAATATTATATATCATAGTTATTATAAGTATTCGTATTACATACATCACACTACGTACACATTCACACCAACTCATCCACATAACATAAATATATAATTATTTACACACAAGGCGAAAGCCGTAGTATGCGAAAATAAACTAGGTCGCGCGGCCGGCAGCCCGCGCCGGCGCAGCGAAGTTCCCACCGCGATCGTCGCCTACGCGCCGGGCGCTGGAGTGCAGTCCAAACCTTCCTATCATTAGACTTTTTATGTGCGCACCTTCCTTCATATTGTTATTTCGTGATGTTCTCAATTTTTGCTGTGTAATGTGCTCTTGTTATATTTAAATTTTATACTTCTGATTTTAAAGTCTTGGTGCGTGTTAATTCAATCAAACCTAACGCACCCCCCAAAATCCCTATCCCTATCCCTACTAATATTATAAATGTCAATGTAAGTTTGTTTGTTACGCTTTCACGAAAAAACTACTTAACCGATCCTCATGTAACTTTGTACACATATTCTTGGAATTGTTAGAAGTAATATAGCATACTTTTTACCCCGACATTAAGCTCGGTTCCTTTGGGAGAGGGGATGAGTATTTGACGATTTTACACCATAACTCCGAAAAATTATAACCGAATTAAATAATTATTTTTGTACTATAGAGGTTATAATATGTGTTTAATTTTGCCCAAACTGTGGTTGGAGATAGAGGACAGAACTCCTCAGCGGACAGCAGCAAATCCCGCATTTAAGACTTAGCGATACTGAATACTTAATTTTTTTTTAGATCTACAACTAAATTTAATGCCACATCAAAAAACAAAATCAAACGCAGACGAAGTCGCGGGTAACAGCTAGTTGTTTAAATAAAATAAAGCAAAATCTAGCCCGGCGAAGCGGGCTGGGTACGCTAGTTGCTTATAAACAGAGAAACACTTCGCAGTTCAAGCAAGGAACACGTAACGTACCGCCCTGTAATGGACACAGGGCGGTACGTTACGTAACCTGTGGCGTAGGTGTTAAGCCTCATCTACCTGTAACTACAACGGCATCCACGCCAGTGTAAAAATTTAATACATAAACTTTGAGAAGCACTCAATAAGCACGTTACCAAATCTGTTAATTAAAAACTTTACTTTAACGTTACAGACTTTCAATAAAATATACATTATTCAACTAGTCCTAGTACACATTTTGTTTCGTTTTTGACACCTCTTTATACCATCATAAATGTCCTATCATAGTGTACATATGACATTCTTTTTATTATTTTATATATTATATAAAATTGCAAATATATTATTTGCAATTTTTATTATTTTTTATATATTTAGAGAGCTGTGTATTTAGAGATCGATATATAAACTTGGATCACGAGAATCCTTTGTGGGGATGGGTATATGCTTTTATAACATAATACCGAAGGCAATATTAGATCTACCTTTACCTAAGTTTAAGCAATATATTAAAACACATTTAACAAATCGTGGTTACTACACGATTGATGAATTCCTTAACGACAAGGCTGCTTGGAATCAGGCCACTCCGCTCTCATCTCTCACAGAACAGAAAAATTCTAAAGACTGTTAAACTTTAAAATGATGTTGGAAAAGAGCAATCTGCTGAGTTTCTTGCCGGCTTCTGGACCGGTAGAGTCGCTACAAACAGACAGACTTGACGTTTCAAAAGTGCTTAGTTATTAGGCCTACTTGAAATAAATGAATTTTGAATTCGAGTTAGATTTTTTGATTTTGCAATTGAGTCGTGATGTACAGTAAATTAAGATTTGCATGTTGTAGACTGCGACTAAACATGTATAATATTTTGTCATGTTTTAAGCAAATAAATGAATTTGAATTTGAATTTGAATACCGTCATCAGTTAAAGTGCGATTAGAATTTCGGAAAGAACTAGGACAGACAGTTTAAAATACCCACGGCTTTAATTATAGTGTACATTATTCTACAAGTCAAACCCTTTCATTTGATACTCATATCGAGGCAGTAATGAAAAAAATATTTAATCCGCCATTTTGTTACGGCCACCATCTTAGACTGGTTTTAAACAAACATAGCTAAAAACCCTCCCGACTTATTCACCTCTAAAACAAAAAAACATTTCAGACACACACACAGACACGAAACTTATAACGCTACGTCGTTTTGCGTCGGTTTAAGAACCGTTACCAACAATACCAACACTTAAGTACTTGCGTCCGAGGAAAATTAATTTAAAATAATATCTCTAGAGACAATACAATGTTGAGTGACTCAGTTAGCCACATTTCGACGTTGTTTGGATAAATTTTCGAAACGCTTTAAGAATTTCTATAAAAATGACGCAGTACCGAATTCCATTGCTTTAATTTGTTCTGTTATTTAAAAACATGAGGACGCTGCTGGCACTAGCCTTAATTGTGAGTAATATTCCTTTCTAATATACTAAAAAAACGACGGAGTGTTAGAAGTTTTACGTGTCTGTGTGTTTTGTGTTTGTCTGTGGCGTCGTATTTTGCGAACATATGAACCGATTTTGATTTGGTTTTTTTTGTTTGAAAGCTTAATTAGTCGGGAGTGTTGTTAGTATGATGAAAATCGGTCTAAGATGCCCGCCGGCACAAAATGGAGGATTACATAGTATTTTGTTAACTCACTCAAAATGGGTGTCACATGAAAGGGTCTGACTAGTAGAATGATGTACACTGGAATGAAAGGGGGACCGAGTTCGATCCCCGGCACACCTCTAACTTTTCGGAGTTATGTACGTTTTTAATTTAAAGCAATTGAATGTAAGTGGCTTTAAACGGAATCACAACGAAATAAATAAATACGTATACTACGACAATACACACATCGCCATCTTGCCCCAAAGTGAGCGTAGCCTGTGTTATGGGTACTAAGATATACATAAATACTTATAATATACAAATAAGTACTCAGGCACTGAAAAACGTCTATCAAACATTATGCAGTTGTGGGAATCGACCCCACAGCATTGGACTTATAAAGCAGGGTCGCTGCCCACTATTGGGCTGTTAGGCAGTAGTCATTTCCCTAATCGGTTTCTACGCGACATCGCACCGGAACACTAAATCGCTTAGCGGCACGTCTTTGTCGGTAGGGTGGTAACTAGCCACGGCCAAAGACTCCCACCAGAACGGACTAGAGAAAATTCAGAAATTATAAATTCCCTAAATCGGCCCTGCCGGAAAACGTGCTCGGGACCTCCTACGGTATTAGGTCCCGGGTTCACACCGCTCACCGTTTCGTCAAAAAATATTAAAAATGTGTTTTTTATTCTTTTCCAGGGCTTGATAGCGGTGCATGCTATGCCAACCTTGAGTAAGTTTATAATAAGTTAACGTTTATTAGCATACATTAAAGCTTGGCTAAAAGATCACGATTATGAGGGTACAGAGAAAATATTCCATAAGAATATCTAATTTAACTAAAACAAATTACAAATTAAACATAAACACACACGCACACACACGCATATAAACACGCACACACAAGTAGTATAGAATGCCGTATTTGCCTCACTTCTGAGGCTTCTTCTTCTTCTTCTTCTTCCCTCATCCCGAAAATTTTTTGAGGATTCTAATAAGATTCTTATTGGATTTTGATGAAAATCTAACTAATTCCAATTGCGTTATATAGGTCAAAATACTATCTCATAGCACTCATATATGCGCCGACTCTACCTCACTACCTCAGGTTTTTACCTAAGTCTGTGGATTCTAATTCATATTGGAATATAGTTCCTGGATGAGTGTAATGCGTATTGGGATAAGTTCCAATACGCATTACACTATAGCAGATATAACTTTTTTTATTAACTTTACTATTCGATATAGGTATATTCGAATTCTAACAAGTTTCTAAAACCAAAGCTATTATTCTAATTATTATTAGATTTTCTCGTACTTTAAATTAGTAATTCAAATTATCGTAATTTCAATTAGTAAATTCATACTTTGATAAGATGAAACCAAAATATATAAACTTAACATATTTCAGCGTTATCAAAATAATTACGTTTTGATTAAGTTTATTAAGGTCTCAATATGCGATATTGATTAAGTATATGCACATAATATTTGGAAAATAAGAATATTTACAACTTATTAAAATAGGTTTATGAAAACATTACGTACGATAGGTTTAACATATTACAGAATTATTAAAATGATTTTGGTTTCATTAAGTTTATTAAGGACTTTATATTACGATAGGTTTAACAACAGCATTATCAAATGGATTTTCGTTTGATTAAGTTTATTAAGAACTCTATATTTGATATTACGATAGGTTTAACATATTACAGAATTATTAAAATGATTTTGGTTTCATTAAGTTTATTAAGGACTTTATATTACGATAGGTTTAACATATTACAGCATTATCAAATGGATTTTCGTTTGATTAAGTTTATTAAGAACTCTATATTTGATATTACGATAGGTTTAACATATTACAGCATTATCAAAATGATTTTGGTTTGATTAAGTGTATTAAAGACTCGATAATTGTTATTGACAAAGGATATGCACATCATGTTTGAAACAATAGAATATTTATAACAAAAAAAGAGAAATTCTTAGTAGAGCATCGTTTAAAATAAGACAATGTATTGTTAATAAATTATTTTCGTCTCGAAAAGATTCCAAAGTTTTTTTAATTCTATTTTATGGAGCACTGAAATAAATAACACGCAAGTAACCTTTCCCAAAGTATTTTTTGTTGCACATTCCTCGTTACAAACAATAAACAGCCACGGTAGTTTCAATGATTAATTAAAGACAAGAACAAACTTGTATTATAAAAATGTGCGTATAAAACGTTTCACTCAACCATACAAGCCATAAGTTTATTCAGTGTCCGACTGTTAGTATCTAACCCAGTGTTTTAAAAGTCTTTAAGGCATAAGTTTATTCAGTGTCAGACTGTTAGTATCCAACCCAGTGTTTTAAAAGTCTACTTATTAAACACTTACTAAGATCGACCAGTGGTGTGAAACAACATTTATTCATCATGGAGGTAAGAATCACATACGTTTGTCTTTTTTTATCTATTCGTAACTTATAATTGAATCTTTACGATGTGGAACTGTTATGAATCTAATTAATATTTTGTTTTAATCGTGATCTCATATTTATTCTAGAATTCACCGAATGATGAATATAATTTAAAGCACTTCTATTATCCACTCAATATATCAGATGATCAAGATATGAGTGACAATAAAAAGACCGCAATGAGAAGGAGCAACAGTATAGATGCTTTTTTTGAAAAGCAAAAGAAAAAGAAGAGACAGTCAAAGTCTTCATGTGTAGCGCAAGCAAGTGACGGGGGCCTATCATATATCTCATCCAACGACGATGACAGTATCAGTGCAACACATCTAATCAAAATAGACATCTATGACATGAAGAGTCTTAAAGATGTTTCGCCTCTTGAATACTGGAAATATGCAGATTTGCGATTAAAGTACTACGTTGAATCTGCTGGTGATAAGCACTATCAAAGCATGCGAGATATTATATACAACATTACAAAGCAAATCGCTGGGAAGCATGACTGTAAAAAATACTTTATTGACAGAGATAACCAGAAACAATAAGTATTCTCTGAACCAGCGGTCGGTAAACATCACAAAGTAAAAAGACCCTCTATATAAACGTAGTTGTATTTTATTTTGTATTTTGCTTTACAATTTATTTGAAAACAATAATGGGACTATTAAAAAGTACTTTACAAACAGTAAAAAAAAATAACAATATGAAATCCCACTCCAACCATTCGGATAGACAAATAATGCGGTGGTTCATTTCGTCAGATCCGTCATTCCATATTCAAACGTTCTACGAAACTACACGATGACAACTGAGTTCAGCAACATTTCTTTCGAGGAAGAAATGGTTACGTTGTGTGAAGAAGTGGAGACGAAAATAAACTCCTTTGTTGAAAAAATAGTTGAAGATATGGATATCGATCAGCAGTTGCACGATTTATGTGAGAACATGGAACGCGAGCATAAGGGGTATTCCAGTCCAATATTACCCTTAAACATAGGACTGATGATGACAGCTCTTCGTGAGGACTATGTTATTTATTATGAAGAAGAAACTGATCAAGATCCGTCTCATTCTTTCTGGTCACAGTGTACACAAAAGTTATAGTTAATACTTTAAGATATATTTTTCATTGTATAATATAATGTTACATTTGTAACTTTGTTAAAATAAAAAACTAT
Organism: Pararge aegeria; assembly: GCF_905163445.1. NCBI lineage: Eukaryota > Metazoa > Arthropoda > Insecta > Lepidoptera > Nymphalidae > Pararge > Pararge aegeria. Next base: position 10,094 of record NW_024396991.1, on the reverse strand, counting down.
AATTTTTCGATTTTTTTTTTATTTCATCTCTTTATAAATAAAGTCTTAAACATAGATTGAACAAGTTGATCATTATATAAAGTATTATCAGAAAATAAATTTAGAAATTTTGACATTGAGATATTATTAAATTTAAAATAAATATAAACTAAACAATATATTCCGCAAAATGAGCTAAAATAGTTCTGAAGTACTTTATCGTTGTGAATCCACTTTTTACAGTTAGTTTTTAGGAACATTTCATGGTAATCCATTGGTTTGCGACCAAACGAGTCAAAATATTCACCGACACCATTAGTATCAACATATATTGCTACCCAATGAGATCCAGGTTTTGTATCAGGATCTAAATTGGATATTAAATATGCTGGTGATGTTAAATATATCGGTATCTTATTAGCAGCAAAAACATTTAAGTGAATACTTGGATCGATAATTTTTAAATAGTTCTCAATCTCTGTGGTGTCCATTGAAAGTTTATAAAAAAAATTAAAAACAAGAGAGAATCTTCTCTATATAATGGTTGTTTATGAAATGACTTGAAAATTAAATATTATCTTTATTTATATTATCTTAACTGTTATAGTCTAAACTTACATCTCGATTTTTATTTATTTCAATTACATTATCAAACTCTGCGTAAACTATGCAATTCACAGTTGTCGTTAAAGCTCTTTCAAATCGAACCTCAAATCTTACACTGCCCCGTTTAATGAGGTTCCAGTGAGAGTTTGAATTAGCAGACAAATCGGGGGTTAAATCAAAAGCAAAAAGACAATACCCATTATTATAATCCTCTTTAGAGACATCATTTCCATCATTCAAAAAATGAATTCCTGTTCCAGAGAATAAAGTATGATATGCACTTGTGAACACATTATCATCAAATGATGGTGTTAATGTTTTAGATGGAATGGATTGACCATCAACATATAAACCGAACAAGTTAAGTCCATGATTTCCAAAATTAAAAGGATTAGTATTTAGAGTTCCATTAAAAGCAGAGTTTCCTACAAATCCAATAATACATCTTTTGGGTATTTGTCCTAAAAACACATTATCTAGCATTTTACCCTGGATTCCAGATGGAATGGTTAACACTTTAACTTCAGCACGAGTGACAGAATATTTTGCAGTTGTAGTAGCTAACACTTTTTCATGTGCAATTAATACACTAGGATTGATCCGAACTTTACGCATTATAAGGCTAGCACTAGATAAATGCACTTTGAATTTACTATCTATAGATGAACACATAAGATTAAAACTATCTTTAGAACGTACGAGTTTTAGACGCATTTCAACACCATTGATTAAAAATATCAGCATGTATATGACCAATCATTTCAATAGTTTGACTTTCCTTTGCTAATTCTTCTCTTTTTGCGTATCCCTGGTTTGAAGCATCACATGAATCCATTTTTGAAGCCGTATCTTTATACCAAAGACCACAAGTAAGGTGAGATTTTTTAGCAGCTGTACCATAATTAAGCAAAGTCTCGATGTAAGCTCTCGATATCCATAAGTGTTGTTTGGAGGTGTTACGAGCTTTTGATTTAAATATATGTCAACCTGACTAAAAAGTGAGTGAAGCCAATTGTTAACAGGAGCAACATTAGAAGCACTTGAAATGTTACTTGAATCGGTATTCTGAACTTTGGCTTTTATGTGCAGTAGGGTATGAGATAAATCAATGTAATCATCACCATTTCCTGGTACTAAAAATTCAATTGGTCCATCATCGGTCAATGATGAAATGGGGTTGTAATGAATCCATTGACCTCCCTCAATACTAGTCTGAGTCGATGGTAGAGCAAATAAATCCAACTCTGATTTTACGCATTCACAAGAATTATGATGTAAAAATGACATTTTTAAATTTTAACTTTTAAAAAAAATATCCTGAATATTACTATGTTTAATTTTCTTAGAACTTTTCTGTTTGAGAGTGTTTTTGGAAGTGACACGTTTTCTTTTTTGCCGTCTAATTTTATATCCTGATCCGTTCATGATGGAATCAATTTTTTTATCAGCTTTTTGTTTTAGATTCGAAGTTGCTGTTTTAAAACGTGATCTGATAGATTCATCTATTGGTTGTACATTCAACATGTCGGATAATAAACCCACACCAGCATTCAGAGCTTCTTTACCGACAACTTTTGCACCATTTTTCAAAAGTGGAAGAACAGATCTAAATAATCCACCCAAAAAACTACCTATACCATGACCTCGCTGATACGGTGCACCCTTGTAAATTGCACCTATACCTGTACCAGCTTGATGAGAATAATAATGTAAGTATGGGCAAGGCATTTTGAATGGAAGTTTTTTCACTTGATTCTCTTAAAATGTACTTTAATACACGTCGTCCCAAACTGGAATGGTACTTTTTGACCTGTACTCGTTCTTATATCTATTTCTATTACATCAAACTCTCTTCGCATGAGAGGTAGGTAATGAGGTGGTGAAAAAATATGCATTTTGTTTGCCCCGTATACATAGACTGCAGGATCAAGTGGAACGATTCTAAGAAGAGGGGCCATGACATCTCCAACAATTTGTGGTTCGATAATATCACAATAAATAAACAATTGAGAGGGTAATCCTAATTTTAAATTATAAGGATATGTTCCCGTTTTATTTTGAATTAGATTTGTATTTGGTTCAAACCCTAGCTGTAAACATAACTTGGTTGACAACTTAAGTACATCAATTGCATTATCCATACATAATACTGATACTTGACTTTTTATTTCATCATAATTAAACATAAGTTGAGTATCAGTATGTTTGTTTAATTCAGCTACAAGATGTTGAATGCTATCATAATTCATAGCAGGAATATGGCTTCTATAGTGTACTAATGAAATTATATCTTCATCAGGTATCATAATCCATTTTGATGTATAAATAACGTTTTCTGATTCCCGAACTGTATACATAGTACAAGGATATTGAATTTCAACAACTCCAATATACAATTCTCCTTCCAAAATAAGTGATTTTGGTAATTTGGTTGAGAACTTGGTCGTCGTGTTTTCTGGGAAGTACTCCATTGAACTATTACTAAGTAAAGTTAAATAAAAATTTTCTTCCATCATAACTTTTTAAGGCTGGATTCTAAAATCCAACTGTTAAACTTATCAGGATAACCTTTCCACTTGACAAGCAATTGTTTTCTGTTACCTGAATAGCGAGAGCATAGTATTTTATCAATATTATATTGAGTGGTGGGGTCATATGTTACTTTTTGCAATTCATCCTCATAGAAAGTACCTACAATAGGCTCATCTTGAAGATCTGTGATGGTATAGACCACCTTACGCATACTATTTTTTATACCCGTTATTATAAATATTTCATCACTCCAATTAGTTTCATATCCTTTTTGGAAAATGTGTTTATATTTCGTTATCCTCACGTGATCACCGATTGAAAACTTAGTCTGCTTTGTAACACTAACTTTATTGTTGAGGCTTCCATATAAATTGTTCCATACTTTCATGATATTATCTACATTAACTTCAAATGGACACATTTTTATACTGGAATGAAAGCTATGGTTATAAGCATAGAGTAAATCTTGTAAAACATTAATATAAGTATAGGTATTTTTGTGAGTGAAATAACGCCACATTCTGGTTTTTAGTGTCCTTTGAAATCTCTCAACTATACTAGCTTTAATATCTGGGTTATTGGTTGTATAGTAATTCATATTTTTACTTTTAAAGTATTGTCTAACATCTTTTGACACAAATTCAGTACCTTTATCAGATTGTAAGTGGGTGGGAGTTGCTTTAGCTTCGGTAAATATGCTTTCAAATGCTTGTTTTATATTTTTAGAATTTTTCTTTTTAAGTGCTCTTGCAAAAGCATATTTACTAAAAACATCAATAACACACAGAATATAGTTAAAACCTTCATTATATTGAGAATAAGTACGCATATCGCTTAAATCAGCCTGCCAAAGTTCATTAAAATTAGATAATATGTATTTGTTTCTGGGGAATTTCCGATGCACAGGCTTATGTAACGTATAAGTTTCTTGAGCTTGCAACCACTCTTTTACTTGTTTCCTATTCATTTTACCCTTTAATGCTCTTACCAAGTGATCTATGCTACTGTAACCAGCTGGGTTCGAAATGTCGTAATAGATATCATTTATGTCTAGTATGGATTCCATCTTTCCCAAATGTCGTGTTTTTTTCTTAATGATTTTTGAGTTTCAAGACTCTCACCATCATTTGAGGTACTACGTCTTCTGAATTTTGGTGATTTATTACTAATATTTTCAAAAGCTTGCGGATTACCAATACAAGTCGAAGGAACTTCTATATTTTTTAGAGCAACAATAAATTTTTCCCATCCGATAGGTTTAGGTCGTTTTAATGATCTTAACGTATAATTCACTAGATCAACAATATTACTATCATCTATAACTTCATTATCTAACACTAATACCCCATCATTTTTCCACCTAATTTTGTCTTTATGGTTTAGGAGAGTATTTAACAATATATCACCCTTTTTTTTGTACGTTTTTGGTATAAGTTTGTTTATATAAGTGGTTGTGTAAGAAATATCAATTGAAGAACCACATGCGTGCTTTTCATCTTCAGAGTCCTCACAAACTGCAGAATAATTGTCTTTGCTCTCCTTTTTAAGCAATTCAGTATCGTGCTTTTGCTCATTCTCTATAGTCACGGGTAGTTTTAATGGTCTCCTCTCTTCTCTGGTAAGGTGAAGATATCTTTGTAAAATTTGCATATACAATGACCATTTTTCACGGTCGTCCATTTTACTTTTTAGTATATTTTTCATTTCTTTGTCTAATCTTGATAATGAGTCTTCATGTATCGTATTTTCTGATTTTAAGCGTTCAATTACCTCTGGTTCAATAAGAATCATTTTCTTAGTGTACTCCATTTTTATACTAAATTAAACAATCCATTCAAAACAGCCCCCAATATAATCGGGAGAAATGCTCCTCCTTGCTGAATAATAATACGCTTTCTTACTTTACCTTTTCCTTTTTTAATTAATTTTCTTAGAATTGTTTTGTGTTTTTTCAGTTTACCCTTCTCACTATCCTTCAAAGGTACTTTACCATTCAATATATTAAAAATACATTCACTAATGCAATCAATTTCTTCGTCTTTGCAAACTTTTAATAACGCTGTACGATATTTAGGTTTAAGCGTAAGTAAAGCCCTTAATAAATCTTTATGAGTTTTTACACGTCCAAACATTATTATGTTCGTATTTTAATATTTAAATCACATTTGTAGAAAAAAAGCAATTCAGTTTTACTATGCTTAAGATGGGTTCTCTTGCTTCTTTATATTTCGGGGTATCGTCTTTAAAAATTTCTTTGATATATTCACATACACAATTTATTTCCTCTTTTTTAAGAGAACGAAGTAAAATTTTACGATATTTTGGTTTAAATGTTTGCAATGCAAATCTTAACTTTTTTATGTGTAACGTCGTGTTGCCTTCAACCATTATTTGTTACTGACATTAATCGAGTGCTGCACACCATATTTAAACCCCTTCTTAGGGACATATACTACACAGTCATTAGTAGAGGGGTCAATTTTAGTTTTAAAACGACATGCGTCATTTGTATTTTGTTTCAAATCAACCATTAAGTAACCATGAGGTTCCACAGTTGCATCTTTATAGGCCTCTTCGACAAATTTTGAATTATCTGGAAACACCTGGCGTGCTAAATGACGTATTTGCGTCCGGTCTCTGGGATTTTTGAAGTAAATAATATAGCTTGTATTCAGAGAAATATCTCGTTGTCCTCTACCTTGATGAAATAAATTTTGTGTAATGTAAAACACGCTTAAATTTCTGTGATGACTACCTTTAGTAAAAATATCAACGATGCGGCCATCAGACTCTCGCATGAGATCATCAATTATTACTAAACGCGGTTGCTGACCATCAAACATACTCATTTCAGGAATTCCTTGTACATACGTTACATTTTCTAAATTATAAAGAGGTTGCATTTCATCATAACACCATAAAACTTGAGAAAAATGTGTGCTGCATACATTAGTACAGTTTTTTAAAAAAGTTGTTACAAAGTTTGATTTACCACAACCACTTGGACCTGCTACTATAGCAGTAAATGGATGTAAAAAATGATACATTTGTGAAGTGGTACGTGCTGTCTTGGTTATGGTAGAACAGGGAATGGGTTAAAAAAATAATATAACAGTATTTTAAAGTCACAAATATAATATGCTTAATAAAATGTTAATATTACAATGGAATCGATTTTATACACCTTTAATACATAATACAATTATTTGTAGTCTACATTATTTACAGTTTTAATACATCTTTGTATGTCAGCTAAATTATTCATCAATATTAATGATTAAAGAACTTTATAGCTAACATGGCTTTCCTTTTATTTATTATATTTTTCATAGCCTTGCTCTGTTGAAAGTAAAAAAATAACATTACTAATAATAATCAAATACATTTAAAAAAAAATTATAACAAATAAGTTTATTAAGTATAGAGAAAACTTATTCTACAAACAAATACCATCGATAAAACTCATGATTCAGTATTGAGCAAATTAATTTTGTAGTGACCTCAAGCTAATGTTTCAGTAGAGTTATTGATAAAAAATCGTTTTGTATCAGAATGTGAAAGTGATATTTTATTATTTTTTTGGGTAAATATAACATGTTTTATTGATCGAAATCTATACATTTCACATATCTCATTTTTCTTTTTGAATAGAACTGTTTTATAATTTTCCATTTGGAATGTTTTAGTAACTGATTTGTTAACTCCTTTTGCTTTTGCAACGAATTTATCTAATGAATTTATGGCATACATTTTTGATCTTAAACCAACAAATTCTGTGACAATTGTCCCGTTATTTTCATCTTTGAAATAGCCAATTTTTTTTTTATTTAATAAAGGAAAACCATATGTGTTATTAGAACAGTAGTCTGAAGTATCAAAATATTTGTTTAAATCAGGTTTAATATCAGCATAAAAATTGTCAGTAAAAATTTGATATATGAAGCTGTCAGTGTCAGTATACAACATTTTACAATTGGATCCATATTTTTTTTTCATGTAGTTATAGTGGAAATCATACATGAGGGTTTTAGAAATATCTAAAATACAAAGTCCTAAATATATGGGTTTATTGTAAAATAGTTTCGTTTTTTTAAGTTGAATAGCGACAAAATTTTCTGAGAATATTGAAAGGCTATGAAACTCAGGTCTCGCAATAAGTTTTTGAGCACCTCTGACTTTACCCCTATCTTCCCAATGCATACAAAATTTAACATCCACTCGTTTTTCAATGTTTTCCATAGTTTTCCCAAATATTGAATTATTCATTAGTTTATAAAAGTCTTTTTCAAAATCGGAATGAGCAGATGTACGTAGTTTTGTATTTAAATCAATATATTTTTGTAACCAAGGACTCTGTTGAAATTTTAAAATTCTATGGACTTTTTTTAGTTTTAACCCCATTTCAAGAGATTGTTTAAGGTTTCTGTAATGAATTACATATTTATTTTTATCATATAAATTTGGAACTAATTTTAAATGCTTGCTCCCTCCAGCTAAAATATTCTCTGGGCATAGTGGAAAATCGGAATGCAGATCATGCAAATCTTGTGGATATTCTAAATCGACTTCAAGAATATATCCTACATCAGAATCAATTGGAATATTAAAATCAGTATTACAATCCACCCATTCAAAACCACCCGTAGGAAGATACTGAGACATAGCCCAACCATATAAATTGTTAGCATCTAAGTACGTAATATAAGATGATTGAACTTGCTCATCAAAGTTTGGCATAAATTTATTATTAGCTTGTGCATAACGGTTGCTGCATTGGGAGACACCACCACGTATACCGGATTTTACAAAAGCTATTTTATCAAAATCTGTTAGTAGCTCTAATGTCACTTGTGTATACTTCAACATTGCATCCCAACTAAGTCCCGGTGCTGTATAATATTGAACGGGATCTAAATCATATGTTTTAATATATACGTTTCTAAAATTTTCAAATATATCAGTTAAAAGAAGTACATCTGTTTTTAGGTATAAGTCAGAATAGTCACCCATATCACGACATTTAAAATGAACCCAAACTTCCGTAGCATGTCTATAATCCTCATTTGATACTGCACTGTTAGTTAGTGTATTAAAAAACTGTTCTTGTGTGGGAAGTGACGTTAACTTTAAAGATTCAAATGAAGTCATAAAATCATAGGGGTATATACCTTTACGTTTTAAATAACGAAGATCATCAATATTTTGATAGATAACGAATCTATCGTTATCGAAAAATTTAAATGATGAAAACTTTACTGAACTGAGTAGGAATTTTCAAAATATTGATGATCTTCTTGCTACATGACAAAAATTTCAAAGAATCAATGAACCTTAATTCAATCCTTTTAACACCTATTTGTATAATTTTTGAAAAATAAATATATCGCTCTTTATTTTGGGGTATGACATTTACTTCACCCTCCGAAAAATTTAATGCATGCACAATGAAATGAGCATCATAGTTACTTAGGTTGTGTAAAATTATGGGAATAAATTTGGGGGTTTCAAACTTTTCTGCACAACTTGTATGACAGACACCTACAAAGGTACAAGTATATTTATTAAAATCTATTTTATGTTCCGAATCGAGATCTTTATCACATATATAACATGTAGTAGTGACAGATATTTTATCCTTCATATCCACCGTGAGGGGAAGAGGGTTAATCACAGTTAAGTTTTGATTAACAATCCGTTTAACGTCTTCGCTTAACCTCTCCATAAATACTTTGGAACAATTATTACCCGTATATGTTTCATACTTAGACAAACTATCATTAAATGCACATTTTATATAGTACCCAAAACTGTATTCATCGTGTCTCTGAATATTTTAAGTATACGAGGTAGATGGATTATTACCACAGCCTTGTATAGGATTTAAAAATGATTCGAAATCTGCATAAATAACAAAAGGTACTTTTAACTTCCTCTCATATTTATCAAACGTCAATTTAGCTCTCGCAGCGTTCGGTAAATCGGTTCGGATGTGATTACAATCATGTTGTTGATGAATTTTCAATTTAGAATTAGTTTCAAAGTAAAGCAGACAACCATCACAAATATGTGTAGCATGTTCATGTGAATTTATTTGTCGGCTGACTAATCGAGAAAGATTTTTAATATAACAATAATGACCATTGGATCCATTGTTAATGAATAATAAATTAACATGATTTTGTTTACGACATTTTGTGAAATATAGTGGACCAATTATTTTCGTAGATTTATTTGTTATATCACGATCAAGACCAAAAACATTTATACTTATATTATTAAAGCACTCAAATTTATTAATATCTTTTAATTTAACCGGGAATGGGATATTTGTGAAATTTAAAGAGTTTTGTTTAGATAAATATGAAGATACTCTATCTGAATTTTTATTAACTGGATGCAAAGCAGAAAGTATTGCCCATTTAAAACATTGATGATCTTTGTTTTTTACATTAATTATAGCCCGCTTATGTTTAATGTCTAAAGGTAAATCTATATAAGAAGATCCTTTTAATGGGTTAAATTTATAAATGTTTATATCAATATACTTTATTTTTTTAAGACTCCATCCACTGTCTTTCTTTTCAAAATTACTTATTTTATTTGAAATTTCTGTACTGCTACTAGAATAAATAACACTAATGTCATCACCTAAACAAAACATATAATTAAATGTTTGAAAATCAAAAGTATTTTCTATATTTTTTGTTGGTTGTACAAAATCTCCTTGTAAAATAAAATTTACTTTTATTGTAGTATGCTCTTTTAAAGCATTATCAAGCAAATTATATACAGTATTTTTAATTATGTTAAGAAAGTGCTCAGGAGTTTCGAATATAGAATTAGTGTTAGTGGAATTGGGGATTCTGTACGTTACTATCCGCCGTCCGAAAGCAGTTTCTATTAATTGAACATTATTTAAGTTGGGATTTAAACTTAGAACATTTTTGCTATGAGTCTTGCTTTTAAGATGATTGGTA